>NC_090916.1:2323661-2510661 GCF_040956055.1 Brachionichthys hirsutus | reverse complement strand
CGGAATGTCAATGGCTCCTTTTTGAGGTGGGGGGGGGGGGGGGGGGGGAAAGAGAGGGAGAAACAAGGAAGCAACTGCAGGATGGGCGTGTTTTACTGGAGTTTGGGGGGGCTACAGTACGAACAGCAGTCACAGCAGGCCGCAAGTCACAGCTGAAGCCAAGGTTGAGTCCCCCCCCGCCCCCCCCCCACACACGTTTGCTTCACGTATCACTTACAGCGTAGGAAAAAGTGACGTTAGCTGTTGTCGCAGAACTGCATGCGCCGCTGAAAACGCTGCCAGCAACCCTTTTGTAAACGCCGATGCACGCCTGTGTCGACGGGGCACCCTCGATGCTATGTGAGGCGCGTGAATACGTTTTACGGCCCTGTTCGTGGCACCCTAACGGATAGGGCAATCAGTAAACACTTCAGTGGCCACACAGCGATTGTCCTGCCACGGGGAGCCTCAGATGCGTTTGAGGGATGTGGAACACCAGACATGAAAGAAAATCTGTCAATTTAAAGCCAATTTGTTATTTCAAATTTCTCAAAAACTCCTGCCAAGCATCGGCCATTCCATTCTAGTAGCTCAGAGCGAGCGCATCGGATCCATGGATCCTTATTTGACTGTTCTGAGGCATCTGTCGGTGACCGGAGAGACCGACACCGTAGGATTGAGCTCAGGGGGTTCATTTTCCTCTGCTGCAAGCACAAGCCGCTCCACTAAGGTCAACACCTGTGTTCTAAAATCAGCACTGGAGTTGGGCGTGATAGGAGCCAGGGCCTCATTCACAGAAAGCTCGAGCTCAGAGAGGGGGGCTTATATTGAAACCTAATAGTCTCGCTATTTTTGAGGCACTCGCCGTCCACAAATAGCCACGCCATCGCATCTTCGCAGCTCCCGTTTTTTACCCTGCCACAGGATGTTGTCTAAATTCGACAGTTGTTCAATATTTCCCATGGCTCCACGCCAGGGTACATCACCAATGCAACATTTCCACTAATGCCAGCTATGCGCCAAGGCCTCGCTCGATATATCTGGGCACTAGGAATAGCCACTAACTTTTGTTGTTGAGTGGATTCTTGGCTACTCATACCGGACACAAAGGGTAAGACACAAATCATAATCCTGCGGTTCCTCTTGACGGGACGGCCGATCACTGTCGCACGCCAACAAACACTCTCATCCAATCGCTGGCCTCCCTTTCATCATGCGTCGCTGCTTCGTGCGGAAGGTCTCCCCTTAGTTCTTCCATCCGTCAACCGGCTTCTGTTTTATTTATTTCATCAGTATGGAGATCATTTATTTTTATTTTTTTTTAGAAAAAAAGGATTATTATTATTTTCCAGTGTGTGAATGTGATTCAATGTCAGATTTCATTCCTTTATATATTCAAGCACAATTAAGGAATAAGACAACGACGGCGCTCAGCTGCTGTCGTGCAGCATGTTTTCTACCAATCGGGTCAGCGGGGTTATTTTTAACCCGTGTTCACATGCCAGGGCCCACATTTACTAATAACTCTGTCCTCCCCCCCCCCCCCCCCCCCCCCCCTCTGTTATACCCATCCACACCGCTGACAATGTCTCACTGCTCCTGGGGGAGGTCACAACACACTTTTCTTGGCAGGAGGGAATGATTTCCCTCAGGACAGCAGGTAGGAGATAGACTAACTGACCCCAGAGCAGCTTTGTTAACAGGGGATTGCATGAGTTTCTACTGGTATAAATAAACTGACATCAGGCTGAGCCTTGCACATGCACCGGATGGGACATCGGCGGATTGGACGGAACTCTCCCTATGAGGTGGAGACCTCACCCTCCATGTCACCTGAAATCTTTATTAAATCACTTCTAATAAAATAAAATAAATAAAAACTTGGTTTGCTCTCTACAAGATGATTGCTTTATTATTATAATACTTTTTTTGAGGTCATGCTCCCATATAATTCGCTATAATTCTGTATTTGCTCTTTTTAAACCTAAAAATCAGTGAGAAATACTGCAGATTGTCAGGTATTACGTGCATCTCTGGAGCTCTTTGCCACTGAAACAAGGATTAAAATGCGTCCTAAAGCGTTAGTACGGAGGCAAAGCCTGAATCCTGAACTTGTTGAAGGATAACGTGGCTTTGCTTCGACACCGGTGTCGAACGCGAACTGCATGAACCTGCCAAAGATGGGACGGTGCCATGGTGCTGACTCATCTCATGCTCTGACATTAACGCCGCTCGCTGTCCTTCCCTGGGCACGCCAGTTGCCCAGGGCTGAGGTTGACACAGCTGTTGCGTGGAGCCTGGCCCCGTGTGTTGGAGCAATAGAGCGGAAAGGCCAAAGGTCACCAGCAGTTAGGCTAAAAGAGTGAACAGGTGACGGAGAGGTGAAGGCAACACCCATGATTCACAGAGGGGACAGGGGGGGGTAGGCAGATGCTTTGAGGTCATCAGATCTGAGAGTGGAGGATTGAACTACTTATTCTAATGATTGTAATGGCTGGCGAAGGCATTAGAATGAAGGAGATTAAAATGCAAATCTGGTAAGGCTGCCATGAGAGGAACCGCGTCTCTTCAATTAAGATCAGGACGATAACGGCCTCTGGGTGCAAAGCTATTCCACACATTAAATGGGCTGGCTGCATCGGTCAGACGGCTTCTGGTGACGGCGAGCTGCAGTGTGAAGCTGCAGTGTGGAGCACATGCTTACATTCTCTGCAAGACCTCCTCATATAAATTACTGTAACGTTTTTTTTAATATATTGATTAACCTTTCTCCAAAGCTCAATAGTGGCGTCTCAAGAAAATGCCCCCCCTTGTGTTATATGGATCATATTTTCACATGATCCTTTTGGCTCCTAGTGGATGCGTGGAGCGGCCCACGGACACCCAAAACTGTCTGTGGGGGTCGTCAATCAGCTGTCCGACTCCCAACCAAAAGGGAACGACAACTGCGGGACAGGCAGCAGTAACAGCAGCAGCAGTCGGCAGCAGCAGCGATGCCGAGACGAAACGGAGATTGGGTTTACGGCGGGCGGAGAGGAGAGGAGGGGGGGGGTCAGCTGCATCAGCCGCCATAGCTGAGGATGTCTAAGGCAAGAGTCAGCAATGATCCACGCTGCTCTCTGTGCTGTCTTAATGCATCTGTTGTCCATCCAGCACCCTGTTCATATTATTTACGCAGCACATCAGAATTAGTTTTATTGGAATTTGAATCCGATACATGTGCAACACAGGAATCAAAAAAAAAAAAAAGGACAATAAACCGAGAAAATATACAGGACTACAGTGTTCACTGAATCTGTGAAGTCCATCCATCCATCATCTAGACCTGCTTATCCTGACAGGGCGATGCTTCCTAATATTTGGACTTGAAACCCTTCTTACGTTCTTAAAGGTTCTAAGTAGTTCTCGGTATCTTTATGCACCAACCGTGAAAAGTAAAAGAGAATCGGATGATGATGTGTATTTAAAATTTGTATCCGTAAAAGTTTTATAATTTTCCTTAACGTCATTTTGGATCCGATCCAGAAGAAATTCGATGGTAAGATAGAAATCCCCACCCTACGTGACTGTATTACATTCCATAAACTTTGGTAAATAATCAACCGAGATATCGAAGAACACATTTTCAAGCTCCATTGACAGCAATGTTACCGAAAAATTTAAACTGAACCATAATCCAGGATCTCTTCTGGATCATGACCGAAATGTAATCATCTGTTCCTGGTAAGATTGAGATTCACAACATTCCCTGAACATTTCATCAAGATCCGTCCAGACGTTTTTTAGTTACCTTGCTATCAGTCGGACGGACGGACAGACAGACAAACGCCGGCGATCACATAACCCCCTCCTCGGCAGAGGTAATAATAACAAAATAAATGGATATGATGCAGGTTTAGTACAGAATTAAGGCACATGCTGTAGATGTTTATGATACTTGCTCAAAAATGTTTTCCATTCATTCCTTCACCCACCCAAACACCTCCTCTTGGTTGGCAACAGCTGTAGTGTCACCCCAAGTCACATGACATGGGCAGGTGGGAGAAACCTATGTAGGACATGCATCCCCCTCCTCTCGTCCTCTCCTCTTTCTGAATGTCAAAGCGGTAACACACACACACACACACACACACACACACCTAATTGCGGTACTTGTCCTGTCTCATTCAGTGTAAACGAATAAAGACACTGAAGGGGTTTCATTGCTGCAGAGTCTGGCGATCTCTGTGTGAAAAGGTTTGTGAGTGATTTCGTTGATTGTGTCAGAGGGACATGGATAACTAAACAGGTGTTCTGTGATGTCCTGGTTGCTCTTCCACCCTTCCTCTGGATCTGAGGGCAGGTCCAGAGTCATTATTTTAAATTTGGGTAGTCCTTTACAAATATACCATCCTGTCTAGCTCTTGGTTTCTCAGGCCAAGCTCCTAGACCTTTGTCCAGAAACAGAGAGGGCACTCTGTCTAACTTTGGGCTGTGTTGAGTTCATCCAGAGCTGACAGGTCACTGGGTTCAGTGAAGGGTATTTCGTTGCAGTTGATGGGATCAAAAAGGAAAATCCTGGATCTGACATACATTCTGGACGAAAGGACTGACATTGTTTTGTCCATCGGCAGGCATTCCACAGACAAAAACCTCTCTTGCTCCAGTATACACGCAAGGAGTGTAGATCTTGTGTCAGCTACAAGAGAATATATAAATAATAATAATAATGACTGACCATAACATTATGTTTTGAAGGCATTAACTATTTATTCCATTTGCTTGGCTGATGTATGATTTATTGAGGCAATCGATCCATCTATGTATTTTATTGCAGACGAGACAACCTCAATCGCTTTATCCGCCTTGTGGGTCACGAGTGTTGCTGGAGCCTATCTCAACTGACTACGGGCAAAAAGCAGGGGACGCCCCCGATGAGATGCCAGATCAATCCGGGGTCACATGAAAGACAAACAACCATTCACAATCACACCTACAGATCATTCAGAGAAATCAATTCACCTAAGTGTCGTGTTGTGCATGTTTTTGGAGAGAATAAAATTGTATGAAGTTGAATATTTAGCAACATTTCCTTTGGGATAAATAATATAATATACAATAAAACAATCTATCTATCTATCTATCTATCTTATGTCTGTCTGTTTGTACGGATGATAAAATATATATATTTTTTAATTGAGCTTTTCTTCTATGATATGTGACAAGGCAAATATACAAAGCCAGTCAGTATTTCTATTTTTTTTTTAATAAAGAAAGATACTGTCATTTAAATTCAGAATACAGTAGTACTTTGAGTATTTCTATGGAAGAAAAATACTTTGCATCAGTGCTTTTGTGCAAGGCAATGAATCATACGTATTTCACTCAAAAACACTCTAGTTCACGTATCTGGGCTGGTTTTATAACTATATGAATTAACATTTAGCATTATTAACTGAATTGTTTAATATCACAAATCGTGTATGAGTTACACGTTTTTGAGTCCTCTTTGTCGCCGGAACCTTATAAGTGGGCTTTATGTTTTTCCGGGGACAGTGATTAGGGACGGACTCACCGCTGCGAGTCAGACTGGTCACGCATTAGCGTTGGAATCTCCTAAATGTTACAGTATGCAGTTGTATTATTAGAACAAAAGCAAAAATCCCAGTAAAATAACTTGCTCTCACGCACAGAGCGGAAACGTGAAATAACGCGCTTCTCTTGTGAGCGCATGGCGCCGTCCGGTCCGGTCCGGTTCGGTTCGGTTCGGTTCTCCGGTCTTCGCGTTGACAAGAACTGTGGAAATTCGTCACAACAAAGGTTTGTAGCTAATATCGTGGGAACATTTATAAGCGTTGAGTTATTTCGTAGCCGAAGGTCGGAGGAGTTTCCACTGTGTTTACGTATCGTATGAAGTTGAATGTTTACGTGTTGGCTGAAGAACATTTAGCCGACCTGACGCTCACTTACGTCCGCTAAAAGCGCGTTTCTCTACGAGCTCGTGAGTATTTGTTTGTTTTTCCCGTAGAGAATGATTTTAACAGCTCGTAGCCTGTCCAAAGTGCTGCAGCTCACCCTGGCGGTCATCAAACCAGACGCTGTAGCTCATCCCGTGATGCTGGAGGTGAGCTAGTGCTGTCAGTCACTGTTATATTAGCATCACTGCTCGTATCACTGTTGTTATTTTTCATTGTTAGTTATTTAGATGTCTTTTTTTGACTTTGACTATTATAGAATGGTACGGAGTCGAAACATTTTCTTTCTTTCAGGCTCTTCACCAGAGAATCCTGGAAGACAATTTTACAATTGTCAGATGCAAAGATCTTGTGTGGAGGAGACAAGACTCTGAGAGGTTTTATGCGGAACATTCAGGTGTGGACAAAACTCTGTCTCTGACCCGAACAAATGAATCAGCAGCCCAATCGATGCAGATGTGATGGTTCTTCACTGTGGTACCAGAGCAACCACACAAGTAGCGTAGTTCACAATAATTTGTTTCATCTCAAGTCAGCTTCTAAGAGACGGTTTAAAATAGCCGATATTGGGCTCAGCTAAAGTTGAAGACTAGGTCCATTGAAATAAAGTGCTTTTATTTGACTCCATAGGACGATTCTTCTACCAAAGACTTGTTGAATTCATGTCAAGGTAAGTCTCCACACGACGTCATAGATCTGCAAATATCACCGCTGCTCTCATGCTTTGGGAAGCCTCTTCATCGTCTGTCTGCATTCAGAATGTAGTAAAGGATCCTTTTGACACCCCCCTGAGAAGCCGTGGCTCATGGCGCTCCTTTATTATGCTAACCAGTCATTTATTTTGGAGTTTCAATATTTTTCTTTTTTTATCTTCGGCTCAATTAGCACGTTGTTGCGTTTAATAAAGGAATGGTGGAGCAGAAATGAAATTATTATACATGGTAAAAACACCTAGACAATAAAGAGATTACACATTTTGTACGTTTGCTATAAATTGTTATAACATTCGTAACAGCAGCAGGGTGTGGCTGACTGGTTATATTTTGACTTGTTTGACACAGCGGTCCAATGCGAGCCTACATTTTAGCCAGGGAGGACGCCGTGCGCCACTGGAGAGAGCTGATGGGACCGACCAAAGTGTTCAGAGCCAGGTTCACGTCTCCTGCTTCCATCAGGGCCCAGTTTGGTCTCACAGACACACGAAACACAACTCACGGCTCAGGTACGGAGTGCCGTGTCTTTATGCATGAAGGCCAACAGGTTTACATTTCGTACAAATATGCTGTCAGGTCACATACTGCAATATTACCAGGGTTAGCTTTGGCAAGCATTTACCATTTACTGTCACAGTGTACTTATACACAGCTCGTGCTACAGTTAAGTACACTTAAACTGTATCCTTCAGGTAAGCTGTTTTGCACAGGTGCATTTTGTTCATGCTATTTAATGTACTCCTGTGAATTGCAGTTTGTGTTAATAGTTTATTTGATAGAGAGAAAAAAAAGTTTTCAAAATTAAATAAAATGCTTCCCAAAATATCAAGATGCACCTCTCCAGAAAATACAAATGTGTGCATCAAGTTAGTCATGAAACCCTGAAGCATTTTTTGAGTTTACAATCAAAAAGCTCTTTCAGGACAAATCCTGCTGGGAAAGGCTCGGTGGTTCTGTCTTTGTGCAAGACGTAATATAAACACATTGATATAAAGGTACGGTTTGAAGGATGTCACGACACGAGCTCAGGAACACGTGGTGAAAAAGTTGTAATGTCTCCATTCCCTCCAGATTCTGTTGAGTCGGCACAAAGAGAAATACGTTTCTTCTTCCCGGAGTTCCACGAGGAGGAGTGGATGGAGAAGGAAGAGCCTTTGTTCCGATCAGGACAAATACAGTACGACGATCAAAAACGGATCCACACTCTGTTAACACGAAGCTGATGGAACGCTGAACCGGTCAAAGACGTGAGCTGCTAAGGGGAGATGCTACATGCTAAATGTGACGTGTACCGTGATCGTCATCTCCGAAGTGCACATTTCTTATTTAACGCATCGGTTCCTCAGTAAAACGGATTTACCTGAACGAGACCGAAATACGCACCTTTTATGGAATCATTTAAAATGAGGCCAATACACGTGTAGCTGACTTAAATTTCCTTATCTTCTCATTTGTGTTTTTAACACTCCGCTGTACAAAACTATCATTTAATAAGGCCGATCTTCACATCATTGGCACAGACACATGGCCAGACTTCAATGTAAACAGGCCACTCGGCACAATCGTTGTCTGTTTCCTGAGCCGTAGAGATTGTAGCACATCTCATGAATCGATCTCTGATGACGCAGGATTGTGAAAATTGTGACTATTCAATTACGTAACTCAAAACTGTAAAATCACATTTATTCCCAAAAGCATCTTAAACATGGATCAAAGTGCCTTTTAGATCCTGGATCATTTGTGCCTAAGTAGTAATTTTCTGCTGTCTTTGTTTTTGGTCTGATTTTGTAAATACATTAAAGGTTATGCTTTGGATTCTCCATTTTTCCATGTTATTCTTCAATGTGACAAAGGACAGGGAAATGTAGATGGAGCAGACACCAAGTATTAAATACAACACAGTATGTGTGCTTTTTGTCTCTTTGGCTTCGTTCGACGTCTTCTCCACTCAGGTGTTTTTTGTGGCCGCTGCTTTGAGGGCTTCCGCGGGTTTCATCACCTCGTAGGTGCTGGGGGACGTCTTCACCTTCCCATTCTTGTCCACCTGATGAATGCTCTGAGTCACTGTGATGGTCACCTGCTTGGTCGACATCCAGTTGTCCTGCCATTTAGTCTAGTTTAGTTATCGATGGACAATTAATATATTTCACAATGCAATCGCATTATTTAGACAGCAAAATGTCACAAGAAATATTTCTAAATTAATTTTTTAATACTACTAAATTCTATACATATATGTATTGTTATTTCTCTGACCATTTCATTATTTTATTAAATGCTTCAACCGGCATCGTGAGCCGGATGTGGAAGTGAAAACACTCAAGATAAAGCTCCTTTTAATCAGTGAATGAATCGATTAAATGATGGGAAAGAAAATATATGCTGGTAATATCATCTGGACTATTTAAAATGATCCCGAGGAGACTCTTACGATCTCTTCGGTGTGGAGAACACTTCTGCGCTGCGCTGTGGTGCCGGATGACGCCTCCGCCTCCTTGGCTGGAGAGTCCAGTGCGGCCGGAGGGCTGCTCGGCTTGATGTCGTTCAGGCTGGCTTCAGATACGGCTGAGCAGGAAGAGGCAGGCCGTCCTCGAAGAAATCTAGAACTGGAACCCAAAAAGCATCTGGACTTTTACAATGAGAATTGAAAGATCTCTGACGTGGCGGCGAATAAATGTTTCCAGATGCTAGAACAAGTAGGACCCAAATTACTGTAGTGAATAAATAGATAGAAACATCCATAATGGACCAGACGATACACTGATCAGCTACAACTGACAGCCCTGAGCCATCGAGGTATGGATTCACTTCACCTGTCAGAGGTCATGATGGGCTGATAGGTGTGTAAATCTGCATATGGTGACAGTCTTCAAAGTTTTAAACATTTATTTATGCATAAAGTTGCAACAATCAAGGTGGAACAATTAAGGCAACATTCTAAATGATCCAACCGGGTAATGAAATAATTTAAAAATAAAACAGACTCAGAAGGACCCCCACATACATAATATAAATATATATATAATATATCAGACACAAAACTATTCACTAAACTCAGTCTGTGTAACTAAACCTCACAATGACAAGTTTTTTTTACAAAACCTGCTCTACATATAATTGTATAACTAATTTCAAAATAGAGAAAAGGTTGTCTTAAATTGGCCACATTTTAAATCTCTCCGGTGTAAACGGCATCGCATCAGGAATCTGGTCGTCTGGTTTTGGCCCAAGATGTTCACCACCCCGCCCACAAGGGGGCAGTAACAGCTCACTTCTGTACCAGAGAATAGGGATGGTAGTTTTGTACATATTTAATTTAATTTTGCACATGTATGAAATTTCATTGATTGCACATGAAACTTGGCAGCAAAGTGTGTATCCATCACAGTTCACTCTGGAGATAACACACACCTACACACACACACACACACACACACACACCACACACACCTGTTTGCTTTTGTGGATGAAATGCATAAATGGATTTACCTCTATATTAAGCATATTACAGAAATACAGAACTTCATACAGTCCAATAAACGCTTGATTAAATCCTCCCAGCCCTGCGATGAACTGGCGGCTTGTCCAGGGTGTGCCCTGCCTCTCGCCTGTAGACTGCTGGGACGGGCTCCAGCACGACCCAGATATGGATACAGCGATTGAGAAAATGAATGAATTGAATGAATTAATCCTTCCAAATATGAGACTCTTGGCCTTTAAAAACCATATATGGTATATTTAATATCACAATTTCTGTTGCTGCAGCGTCTGAGCTCAACAAAGTCGCAGAGAATTCCCCCCCTCGCATTCTTGGCCCATCACGGACATGATGAATCTGCCTTTCCGTGGACAGTCGGGTCAATACGAGGCTGGCCAGCTTTGATTTGTATGTCCTGCCCCTCTATCCTATCGGGCCACTGGTCAATAGCTCTGTCTTCCCATTACCCCGGTGATTCATGTGGAGCCCTGCCCCCACACTACAGTGGACTCAGACTTAGCATCTCCAGGTAGAAACGAGGCAGGACACAAATGAATTATGTTGAATATTTTTCTTCTGTCTCGTCCAAGTCCGGTCCCTTCTGTGCTCTAAAGCTTGAAGACGGTCATAACTTCAAACTAGAGGCTTCAAAATCCACAGTGTGCAGCCCAATGGCCAGAAAAACACAGTGGATCCGCCCACTATATGCTATAAATAGTCTACTGGTACTATAGTAGTACTGCATTGTCTCAGATTGTCCTTCCAGGGTTATGACATTGGCGCTTTGTCAGGTATATTAAATCAGCTATTCATTTCCCCGTCTTAGAGACGTGCTGTTTTTCCTTTGTGACTTCACTCTGTTTCCTTGACTATAAACTTCTTGAACAGGAAGTTGTTCTTTCACTCGCATGAAAAGAAGCCTGCATGCAGTTTCTATTTTGTGTGCGTGTGTTAAGGCAAACTTTATTTTCCAGCTGGCCTCAGCATTCACGGCTCCGTTTTGAACAGCTGGTCAAGGTTGATACCAGATAATACGCCCTCTCCACAGGTTTACAAAGTTTATTCAAAGGGAACAGAACCTCGTTTCTGGCAAGTTCTGCCAGGAGGGGGGCTGAATGAGCCAACGTGCAGCAGTGAAGCAGCCAAATCCGACCTTTCACTGGGACCTCAGTGAGATAGTCAGTCAGTTACAGCGTTGGGAAACTAATTAGGTTGCTTTGGGCTTCAATCCATCCATTTTCTGTAACCGCTTATCCTATTTTCAGGGTTGCGGCGGGGCTGGAGCCCACCCCAGCTGACACTGGATGTGAGACGTAAACCAACCCAGGAATAGTGCCAGGTCATCACGGGGCTGTCGTCGACCAAACAGAAGTGTGGGAATCGGACATGCATGCAATTTCAACGCTGACGCTCCAGGACACAAGAGGAGCCGTTCAGGAACTTGCAGCCATTGATGATGATTAAAAAAATAAAATAAAAAATGTATAAGCAAGCGGTTTGGCATTGAATAAGAAATTCAGTATGTCTTTCTGATAAAGAGAATTTTAAAAACGTATAAATGAGTACATTTCATCATATCTCTTTAAAGTGCATCAGCAAATTCAGACCACGAAAGCAAATTTTAAATGCATTAATTAACGGTTGACCCTAAAAATGATTAATATTGCTTTCAGGACAAATTAATTCTCCATTGACTAATCTATATATTTACCTCACTGCCATTTGCATGATCAGAGAAAGACAAAAATCAATATTTAGTGTCCTCCGGGTTCAACCTTCTGATGTTTAGATTCCAGTGAGGGTTTGCTCATAAATGCAGCCTTTGCACTTTATGTGCTCCCTTCACTTTTATCCTGCTAAACACACACAACTCTAATCCTATCAAAGGCTAGGAATATTCCAGAAAGGGCATTAGTTGGGGGCTTACATGGAGGGAGAACTGAGCATTAGTATTCATGGACTCTTGGTTGAGACAAATCATTGCTGGGAACTCAGGTGGAGCTCACATAAACATTGGACCCTGAGCGATAAGGGAAAGCAATTATGAAAACTGAGATTTCATTATCTAACGCTCATATCAGCTCTCTGTTTTCTGCAATGATTAGACCACATGGCCGGCAAATTTACTTACAAGTTTACCGGCCAAATGTTACTGTGATATTTGTAGAAATCTGAAAAAACGCTATTTGTTAAATGAGTCCTTTGAATACTCTCAAAATGTACGAGTGTAGGAATACAGTGAGCCTGAACCCAGGACTGTACAAAGGAGCAATTATAAGACAGTGAAACTGAAACCATGCATAACTTCGGGGTCCCCAACCTCATCTTAGAAGGACACAATGGATCACTAATGGGGGGGAGGGGGGGCTGATCCTGTGAGAAACAATAATGTAGCAGCAACAAGGCATGTTGGTGTCAAAATCCACTTGAGTACTGATTTTACAGTTTTATAATTTAACTTTACTGTACTTATCCACGTACAGGAACCTAACAATAGCACTGGGAGATGGGAATCAAGTCCACGGGGATCATAAAATTGTTTATTAAATGTCATGTGCAATTTATGTTTGGAGATATTACAGAAAGATTAAGGATAGAGAAGAGAGAAAAAGTAGACTAGGGAAAAAAAAACATCTACTTCTGTTCTGTTTCCAGAACAGCATTTTTCAAATCTTTTTCAGAGTACAACTTTACTGCATTTAATGCAACAGGGAACGTTCACAGCATAAAGCCTGATGCATGCTTTTCACAACTCAAATAGACGGCACAATAAGAGCGAGAAATGAAACTGACGTTTCAAAATAAAGCACAATCACATGGTTAAGGTACTCTCATATTTATGTGCTTATTGGCTGACATTGGTCAGCCCTTTTACAGCAGCCTTACAGGTTTTCTCAGTCACTTTAAAATGAGAAGTCTTGACGCCATCGTTTGTGAACAAGATAGTCAAATGGCTTTGTCATGTTTTCATTATAACAGTTTATTCTCTCAGTGTTTTCCAATGCAGAGAAAGGTCAGATCTCGGTGATGCTACCTGAAACTGCTCCAGATGGCAATATACACTACTGGCACAGCCATTTGAAAACTACAGTAAAGTAACACATTGCTGTAGTTAGGAAAGTAATTCAGTACGAGACACTGACATTTTCTCCTCCTATTCTTTTCTTTAATGGAAAAAATGCATCGATATTGTCTGGCAACTGCTGCTGATAAAGAGTACACCCTGGGGCCTTTGTGATACGAGTGCATTCATAACCCCCCCCCCACTCATCCAGTTTGCATTGACTTGAGACAGAAGGTGCCATCGACCATCATCATCATCACAAATAAATTACAGCGAAGCGAGGATTTAGAAAACTGGCTCAACATTGTTAACGGAGAGAATGAGTAGGTTTGGTTCATGGAGGAATGAGTTTTACAGCATGCGAGGAATAAATGTTTCATTTCTCCTTCGGTCGGCAGATGCTGCGTGATGTCAGCGACACATCGGTGTTCAATGAGGTGCTTTATGATGACTGTGAAGTTAATTCCCTTTAGCAGCTGATAGATATTGATTGTAAAACCCTCTATATTAGGTCTCAGGCTTGCTGCGCTGTGTCATGGTAATTTATGTCATCAGAACAGAATGACCACAGCAGAAGTGTTTACCTGCTGACCCCCATAAGGACTGTTGTCTCTGTCCACACAGCTTCTCAGACCGCCAGTAAAGGACATGATTATTATCCAATTACTGGGAGAAAAGAAAATCTGCATTTTGAGAAGCTTTACCTGCATATCACAAATAAAAGGATTGCGTGTTCCAAATTCTGGAGTTTTCTTTGCTGCTTTTATTAAATTTGGTACATTTTGACAGCAAGTATTGCTCCTTGAGGACCGAGAATCTGGAAGGTGAGTCCCGCAACGTCCACCTCTTTCACCGGCGTCGGGACAAAGCTGTAAAATGCTGCAAAGCATTTTTAAACGGTCAGCTTGGAGAAACGTTCGTTCAGCAAAAAAAAAATCAGAGTTTAAAAATGCCTTCATGCTGGACCTTTATTAAACTTCCAGTGAGCCATTCACCCGTGAAAAAGCCATTAAGAAAAATGATTTATCCAACCGAACCACATTATAGACTCCACAGTCGAAATGTCTCTGCCTTGACTTTAAGGGCAGATTCCCGAAAAAGCCAGCGACTAAAACAAGTTAAAAAGGGGCATTTTGTTTATTGGATTTTCTTACACGAGGTAAAGGAAATGGGTAAAATGATGCATTTGCACCTGTGCTTCGAATTGTTCATACTTTGAGGCTGTTTTCATCAGTAAACTGCCACCACCCCACTGCCTCCACCAAACTACACTAATATCTTGTTTCATAAATGGATTATATTTGTAAATACATTTCTTCAAGATCAATATTTTTCATTTTATCTCCATGATGTCCATTTGAATCCTAATAGTTATAAACAGTAGAAAACACAATCACATACCGGTAAGTGGACTTGACTTGACTGTGTGTGTATTTTTCTTTTTCTGTTTTTGTTGTTGCTGCGCTCCAGGATCGGTACTCGGCTGTCTGAGGGGTTTGGCCTCTCCAGCTCAGTGTCTCCTCTCCTCATCCCATCCTCTACTCATCCCCCACTCATCCCATCCTCTACTCATCCCCCACTTTAAACCTTCCTTTGATCATAATAAATATCTATTTGATCCAAAGAAAAAAAGCATTCCTTTTGCGTGCTTCAATAAAACCAGCCAACAGAGGCGTGTAAGGAAACGCAGGTACATACATCTCCATTCATGAAGAAATAAAGTACACTAGGGTAGCGTGGTGGCGCAGTGGTATGCGCTGTTACCTCACAGCAAGAAGGTCAAAGGTTCAACTCCAACTTGGGGCCTTTCTGTGAGGACTTGGCATGTTCTCCCTGTGTCTGCGTGGGTTCTCTCCGGGTTCTCCGACTTCCTACCACCGTTTGCTTAGGTGAATTGGTTACATTAAATTGTCCATAGGTGTGAGTGTGTGCGTGAGTAAACTGGCGGCTTGTCCTGGGTGTACCCTGCCTCTCGCCTTGCTGGGATAGGTTTCGGCACTATACCCTGACAGATAATGCGGTTGGAAAATGAATGAATGAATTACAATAATACCACAAAACATTCAAATCTGTTTGTCCCCATAGCATTGTGTGAGGTGATGCAGATGATTTTGTTTTCCATCAATGAGACATGCAACACATATTTATAGAATAATGCATCAGAAGAAGAAGAAGAAGAATGCTCGCTTTGATGGCCTAATTTCTTTTCCTAAGGTAGAGATAGAAAAATTTAGAACCTGAAAATAATATAAAACAGTACAGCTCATAGCTCACTTAGCTTTCATTTCAAGGGATCAGATCTTCATCCCACCTGGACGATCATCACCACTGCTGGATCATTGAGAAATGATAAATCCATTATCATTCGAAATCAGATCAGTGGCTCATAATTTAAAAAGTGTGTTAATACCACACCCATTTGTGGGTCGGCGTTAGTTGGATGGGGGGTGGCAGGGGGGAGGGGGTGGGGGGGCGGGTAGCCAGTAATCACAATATCCACCGAAGCAGTAAATGTAGCAAGAATAGCATTATTATCTCCACTACTGTGTATTTAAGTATCCATTACGGTGGAGCTAAAAATATCACCCGTTCTTAAAAAGATAAAGTAGATAAAGTAGACGTGCAGTGAAAGCACCCCCCCCCCCCACACACACACACACGGATCGGCTCGCAGAAGCCACTGACCTTTCTGAGGATTGAAGGCTTTCGGGAGACACTTTCACTTTGGTGAAAAATCCAGACAGAACTAAGTTGGCAGGGGAATTTAACTTTAGAACAGAGCATTCCAAGAACAAGAGAAGGGCTTATTCAGTTGGATTGATAACATAAAAATAAATAAATAAATATCTTATTTCACAGTGCACAGGCCAAAAAAAACAACTCGCCAGCAGAGGATAACTGTCTTCTGTCTAAACTTATTCTGTCTGGATTCTGCTTCTTAAAGACAACGGGCCGGAGGCCGTGTTGTGTTTGTGCTCCAGCAGCTCCCATGAGGAGTCTGTAGATGTTCGTGTGGTCGAATGACAAGGAGCTGCTTTCAGAGCAGAAAACACTCACGCTGTGAGATGAATTAAAACATGCAGACAAATACAAATGCTTCAGATGCAATTTGAACTGAAATTCCACATAACACAAAGCTTCTAGCTTACATGTAATTCTATTTAGACAATTTCTTTACATCTCTCCTTCCTCCCTTCATGCCTGCAAAATGCACCCAGAGTTTGTCTTCATAAGCTGAATAAAAACGGAAAATACTTTAGAATATACCCAAATGTTATTTTATTTTATTTTCCTACTAATTTTTCAAATAATACTGATGATAACGTTTCCTGATCTTTAGTGCGAAGCCGTCATACAGCAGAAAAGAGCGCATTCACACATCTCACAGTCGTGACACCTGAAGAGCTTGGCTTCTATTTCCACAGCCGTCCCTCCATTGTTTCGCTGCAGAGCCAGACCCTTTGTAACGGGAAACCTGAAGCACCGGGCGGAGCGGAGAAAACCTCAGCCTTTACACGTCCAATGAAAGCACTTCAGTGTGCAGAAATAACTTTGGCTCTTCTAGCTGGCATCTCGCTACGACGCCAAAGCCAAGAGCGGCCATTTTCAGTAATGAACAAAGGTGAGGCCGAAACGAGCTCCCTCCTCCCCGTGCCAAGATGCGTCGGCACATTTGTTTGCAGTTCTCATGGCACTACTTTAAATTAAACGCAGACAGCTGAGTCAAACAACAGCTCACAGAGCCTTCAGAAAAAGAAAACGATTATCTTGCTGCTTCTTATAGCACTCTTACAGTAATTGGAAATAATCCATAGAGCATTTCCATTCAATGGCCTGTATCTGATTCAGACAGTATTAGACATGGAGGTGTCAATATTACTAATGTATTACTAATTACTCAAGAGGAGACAGAACAACCAGCGCTCACTACTTTTCTCATTTTCTCCCTTTCTCTTGACACTACATTTTTTCCCATCATGCATGCTGCTCCCTTCCATGACACAATTTTCACCCATCACTGCACGCAGCAGTCCTAACCTCGACCCCTGCACACCAAGAGCCAGGTGACCGGCCAGCATCGGTCTGAGGCGCTGACAGAACCGGACTGGACGCGTTGCAGCAGCTTTCTGCCACGTCTTTAATCTTTTCTTCACATTCGGTTCAGCGTACAAAAGCCAAAAGGTAGCGAAAAGGTAAAGTGCAATGAGCCAAATGCAACTTCAAGACTACAAAAGCACTCAGAGAGCGCAGACCTCCGCCAAGCAGCTCATTCCCCTCCTAATTGGATTTTACACCATCCTCATGGTGATCTGGATCATCATCATCAAAAGGTTCCAAGTTGTTATTGGTATTTTTATACACCAACCATATGAATCGGAGTTGTATATTTTGATCCAGAAATTGCTCCGTGTTATGTCTCTGAAATACTCAAATGTAAGCTGGAGAACGACAGATGGCACTAACATCTATAATAGCTAATTAGATAGCGAGCTATTCCTGATATTTAGCGTGAAAAAGCTGCAGTTTTTCAGCTGAAAATTAAAAAACCTGGTTGTGTCTGCTTCCAGATGAAATTTAGGACAAGCTGTCTCCAAACTTGCAGAGACATTTAGTCAGAAAATTGCAATCAGTAATACCAAAACAGTGTCCAAATGTTCTCAGAGGCCTGAGGCTGAACAAGCGTACATTTTCAGACGTCTTTCTGTTCGTTCTCTCAAAGAGACTAATTACATTATTTGTACGGGGCAGATACTTTATATTCAGTCCGGATAAATGCAGACAGAACTCAACTCAAATAAACTATTAGAATAATTGATATTGTCCAGCCAATGCTAATTAATTAAGCCGTCATGCTGTTTCTATAATTTAGTGCAGATACACAACACTGTTCTCCTTCTTATCAATACGTAAACGTAAGGTCTGCGTATATATCAGATCCACACCCACATCTACAACAACAATGTGTGTTTTTTTGCAGCACCATAATCCCCTTTGTGGGGAGTGCTGCTGTTTGCCCACATAGCTTTAAATCTCAGACACAGGCGGGTTTTACTCTGAGAAGGAAAGAATGATGTCTCATTCCCCCACGATTGCCTGGTGGGGCCAAACTAAAGCTGCACTGAAAGGGCACGGATCTAAAGAGCCTCTCTGATAAATACGCTCCGGCTTGTTTTCCGTCTGTCTTTACGCATCGATGCGGGTCTATGAGGAATTTTGTACACTGTCTGGGTTGATCCACCCTAACCCTGCACCCCAGATGGAAAAGATGGCGATGTCTTATTTGACCTTTTGAAAAGAGCACTGGAAATTCATAACTATAGAAGAGATTATTATTCATCAAATATAACCAAACAATACTATTTTAACATGCTTCCTCTTCTCATTCATATAGGCAGTATTCAGCCCCCCCCCCCCCCCCCCCCATTTGCTGGTTTCCTTCCACCAATTCAATCATAGCACTGACAGGGTCTTTTATGTCACGTCTATAAATCCGAGCAGCATTCAGATTAAACCACATCAACGCTGATGTATTGTGAGTGGAATCAATGGCAACACAATTGGTTTGATGGATTTCCTTGTGATGAAGTGTCCAGCACCTTATGCCCAGGAAGAGCTACGCTGCTTTAAAGAGATGACGGCACATACTTTGAGAAGATGATTATGCTAAGAGTTAGCCTTAATTTTTCACATTCCCTTCCTCCCCTTGAAACGTCACCATACGCTTCAGAGATTAAAAAGCCTCAATCATTGACTTTCATACAGAACAAACTCTGTGCTTGATTATAGCGTTGCTTTGTAATCATTTCAGTGGTTGGATGGGAAGTCACTACCGTCCTTCCCAAAACGCACGCACCACCAAAATAAACATGCACGACCTTTACATAAAGCTTATTGTAAAGAGAGAAACTGAAATGCAAATCTAGATAATGAATATTAATGAGGATAGCAAAAATACAGCAGGGTGTGTGTTGTGGTTTCAGTAGATCCTGTATTCTGTTTTCCTTATTATTATCATGATTCTGTCATTGTCTCCTGTTGGCCGTGTGTGTGTGTGTGTAACATGTACTCCACTCAAAAGTCCAGCGCTATGGCATGGACTTCCAGCAGGATTGTGCTGCACTGTGTTCATTTCTACACAGGGATTCGCTTTTATTGCAACCAATATGTTGCTAGATTAACTGACAAATAAGTACAAATAAATAAATAAATAATAAAATAAAATAAAACAAAATGTATTGCTTTGCTTTCCTTTGCTTCCCTTTCCTTTTAGCGGTTACCTGTCTGTACATCACACAGTACATAACAGCTGAATTGCATTATTCATCGCTGTATTTGTTCCTCTCTTACAAATATCCGCCTCCCAAAAAAACATTGTTGTTTGTGCTGTGTTTAATGAAGTTCTCCTTTTGTACATGCATTATTTAACAAATACCTTGTCTGTTTTGCATCCCTCTAGTTCACATCCTAGCAGTAGAAGCTAGAAAGAAACACAAAATCATTACCGGTAACTGAAAGGAAGGTTCAGGTGTCTGTTGAGGTTCTGGTCAATTTATGGGATTAGTGGAGCAGGTTGTAGGTTTCCTTATTAAGCAAGACATAATAATTGTCCGTCCATCCATCCATCCATTCATGTTCTTGTAGACAAGACGAGCTCAATCATTTACAGCCGCTTTATCCGACTTGCAGGTCACATTAATTACTGGAGCCTATCCCAGGCGACTACGGGCGAGAGACCGGGTACACCCCGGACGCATTGCCAGCGTATATCAGGGCCACACGGAGACAGACAACCATTCATGCACACACTCATACAAGTACGGACAATTTGGAGGAACCAAATCCCCTAAACTGCATGTTTCTTGGAGGTGGGAGGAAACCGGAGAGCACCAACGGGGAGAAAATACAAACTCTGCACAGAAAGGATTCAAACCTGGAACCTTGCTGTGAGGCAACAACACAACCCACCGAGCCAATTACAATTACAAAATCTGAAATGGGACTCAGATCCCAAAGCTCAAGTGATGGCATAAATCTCAAAATAGCTGTCAATGAAAAAGGGATTCAACCTTTCGACTGATCCTCCATTCATCATGCAGAATCTCAGCGTCCAGGCCAGCCCACTGCTCCATTCACCCCTAGACACTCAATGTGTCCGGGGGCGGGACAAAAGATTGCACTTTATTCAATAGCCACTGAGTTGCGAGGCAATAAAATAAAAAATAACTGTTCCATACAGTCCCTTTGAAGTGACAGGACGCTCGGCTTCTACGGGGAAATGCATGGAAGCCATGGAAATGTATGAGAAAACTAAATCGAGTCTGTCGACTTGTAGCTGATTCAGAACAAACCCTAACCCTCTTCAAGATGAAAATGTTCCAATGAAATGCTAACGCAACAGTACATATTTGAAAGAAATCACCTCTGATGAAGAGTGTCTCTTTCTTACTTTAGGACAGACATTGATGTTACTATGATAATGTTACAAAATCAATATTTCCTTCCTCCACAAAAACACTTGGTCACAGTGGAAATGTTGATAATGACAATCTGGCTTTCTAAATCAACATGCTGGTATAATTCTCAGCAGATGGTAATGCCGAACGTAGAGGCTGGTCTGTGGCACAACTGAGCTGCACTTTAAATTAACGTCTGGCTCCACCAGATGTCTGTGTCGGTTCTCATTCCTCCAGGTCATGGTAAATCACAGAGAGCAAAAAAAAAAAAAAGAAGAGTCAACTGGACTTCTTTAAGTTTAGTTGAAGACGTTTCACCGTTCAGCTCTTGAAAGGATTAGAAAAGCATCTCAAATTAATCCTTCATTTAAAACGCCTTTTTTTTTTTTTTTTTAAATCTTCAACGTTCTGCACGACAGTATTTAAAATGACAAATCCATGCGTATAAAATGTAATATTGTAACGGTATTTATGTCAAGGCAGTTGTTAGCGGTGCAACAGCAAATGAGGAGCTTCCAGAGCGGAGAGATGTCAAAGAGAGAGCTCTAGTGACCCTGCTCCCTAAAATAGCTGCAGAATGGGAAGCTCAGCCAACCCGTTCGGTACGCTGTGATAACCACGGCGGACGGGCGACACGCCGAATCGAGTTAATCTCTTTTGTTCATACTCGTGTCAATCTCCAAAGGCCTCCCCTCAAATAGACACACATTGGCATCGTCATTTTGGCAAATCTGTTAATTCCACACTGGATAATTCCCACTTCACAAAACATTCCCTTCATGGAACCCAATGTAAACTTAAATTTGTAATAATTAGATTGATCAGAATCATCGTAGTGTCATTCGCTCAAAGTCTGCTCGTTTGATTTATTTCCTCAGCTCAGATAAATTGCAGCATCAAACCTCGATCCAGCGGGTCCATCACACGACACAGAAACGACAACTTCAGTCTTTTTCCAGTTCTAACAACCGATTCAGTAAATGAACGACACGTTGTTGGAGTCGCTTAGCCGAATGTCATTATTGACCTTCAACAACGATGTATAAGCTTACAACATTCATTAAGTAGCATAGAGATCAATGGCTAGATCCCCGCCAGAGACGCTAACCTGCAAGGTCAAGCTATTAGAAGACAAACAGGAATAACCCAAAAGAGGATTTGAATGACTTAACTATCTATAAAGGTTTATCATACACACACGGTCTGTTTATTACGACCGTAATTACAGCTGAAGTGTTTATTCTATTTTATCTGAATATAAAATAGAAATGAACTGTAAATGGAAGTTAAGAAAATATGCTTAGAGGAAGAGAAGAGGAGGGGAAAAAAAATACAAAAATAGGCATCATTTTTAAACTCTTGTCCAATCAGGGGCCTCGGCTGCTTGAGTGCCAGTCTCATTTGCCAGTCGCCAAAATTCAATCCAAGCATGTCCGCTGGCTTCTGACACCGGCAAACAGGCTGTCACTTTAAATATGTTTATTTATTCACAGTCGAGGGAGTCGGCTGCAACATGCAGACAGCTGGTTCAAATTGATTCTCCCGTGAAAATAAGTTGGGGGGGGGGGGGGGGGGTGGCGACACACAGAAGGGATGAACCGTTGAGAATAAGCATGGCGGCTGTGTTCGCTGAACCGTCTGTGCGGCTACATAAAAAAAATGAACCTCTGTAATGTAAAACAGTTCAGCTTGTGAGGGTTTATGTTCCCAAATTTAGTAGGAAGAAAGATGCCAAGTAGGAAAGCATGACCAAGAGTGGATTTTTGAGGTTGATTCTGATTTCTGTTATTGACAATATATATTGGCTTTGAATTTAAAACATTTTGAGGTGGATTTATTAAATTAGCTGATGCTCTGAATGTACATAATAATAATCCCAGACAACATACGGAGACATGACAGCCATCAGCCAGTTTGCATGGTGTGTATGTGAATAGAGCGATGTTTATATTTATTATATGTGCTGATTTTCTTCTCATTGCACGTTTGGGGTTAACAGACAGGAGGGCATTTCATTTGTGAAATAACCTTCTCCGGTGTGTGTCTGTGTATTGACGACTGGCAACATGACCACAACCTTACTGACACCAGCAATTGATAATATTGACTCTGAGTCTGAATCAATCGTCAGTGCTGTGGTTTTTATTACTGAACAGTTTTCAGCAGAGATTAATGAGACATTATTTCTTTGAAATTGACATTTTAGGTTACTTTTTGCAGTCAATGGAACTTTAAAATCTGTTCCTCAATATCTCGGTTGGTTATTGACCAATGTTTCTGGAGTTTGACACAGTCATGTAGGTTGAAGACCTCTATCTCACCACCGAATTTCAGACGCACCTGTTGCACAGCTCACCTAATCAGCACCTGCCTCTCTGGACAGTTCTCTGTTAGAACATCCTCTCTGTTTCCTCTGTGTTTTCAGGCTCTCCCGTTCTGTGCCTTATTCCATAGTTCTATCTTTAATATCTGAGGAAACAGATACAGTTGAAATCGGGATACATTTTCACAACATAACGATTTTGTTTTTGGAAACATTCCCTAATATCTCTCTTATTTCGTCCACAAATGAGGTTCTGTTTTTTGCTGGCCTTTACTAAGACACTGTGGGCAAACTGATTTGTTATATCTTCAAAAGCTACGGATCTATGGATCCAGAAGAATCCAACATTACTGAAAGTGATGCTTTTTGTGAATAACTTCAAAACTAATAATGATATAAATGTGAATCCAATTGCTAAAGTTTTGTTTTCATGGTTAATGAATCTAAAAATAGAAATAAAATGTAGGGCCATTATTTTTGGTGTAAATCACAATATAGGGAGACTGACCAGGACCGAGTGCTTTTGTAGTTTGTATATGCATTAATCCTCCTCAAATTTTCACATTTAATTTGAGCATTTTACAATTAGTTAATGTTAAAATTACTATTTATTTGTAGGCATTCTATTTATACATCATATTCAGGAAGCATTTTGCGTTCAAATTATTTTACTGTATTCTTTGTTGTTGTTTTTTCATGCCGCTGACTGTAATACTGTGTTTGCCAATCAGGGATAATTAATTACTGAACTGGACTAAACCAATCACTTTGAAGAGGATGTAAATCAATTATAGTTATTGATGCAAAGCTCTGACATCAACCTTCAAATCTTCTTCCGTTACACTCCTTGTGCTCAGGAGGAGCTCCTGCAGCTGATCAATGATTGGAAAAGCCAAATCAGAGCCTGTCAATCAATCCAAACTAGCAAAGGGTGATGTGAGGGGTAAATCTGTGATGATATTGATTTTGATACTTAATCTTCTGCAAATTACCGTACATGCAAGGTACACACGGTGGATTTATAAGAAAATCCATATTTCTTATATTCATGTTTCCTGATATATAAACCAGAATATATGTTTTTTAGCAAATGCAGAATACTTAAGGCAAATATCGTGTTCCATGTCCTTCATGTTTTTCAAAATGAATTTGTGTTAAACTGAAATGTACAACTCTATGACCACACACTGTCTCTCCCTGTTCGGTATAATGTTAATTGATCTCCATAAATCTCCTCGGGCATTCGGGAATCCAACACACATCATCATCTTAGCTCAGTCCAGCACTAAGTTTGGCAATATACAGATTTTTGCACCTTGTTTACAACCTCTGAGCAAGTGTTGAGCAGGGTCATAACCACTTCCTGAATTGCAGTGACAGTCTGATCTAAAATCATGCCCCCTGGCAGTTGAATTATAAGTGTGTGTGTGTGTGTGGGGGGGGGGGGGGGCTCTGCAGAGATGAGGTGAGTCAAGGCTGAGAGCTGACCTTGGGACTAAGCAGCACTCTTGTGTTCGCGTCACCTCGACATTACTGATGAAGTGGCTTGTTGGGGGCGCTGGGTATGATGAGAGAAGACAGGTCATGACACCCATTTTTTAGCCTGGAATTCTTTAACTGTTTGCGATGCAGACTGTGCACGTAAAATGTAAAAAAAAAGTCATCCAAATTAGAAAAAACAAAACAAAAAGAAGATTTTTTTCCCCCTTCACAAAAGACACTCTTTTGAGAATGCATGAGATCAGAGAGATCTAACAAAAATCTGTTCCACTGAAAGAGACTTTTAAACTAGACAATATTGACTTTATTTTCCCATGTCCTGTTATTTGATTTGACATCATTCTGGAAACGTTCATAGCATAGTTCTATGCCCGTGGCCCCCGTGGCAAGGTTAGAGCTGCTCCATTGTCCCTGTACTAAATTACATACTGAGCAATGCTCCTGAAAGGGAAGTTGGGAAGACAGACGGCTACAGACGACGTCTCGCTCAGTCTACCCAGGCCTCTTTATACGTCGTATTTATTCTTGACTATTGCGACATTTAAAAAAAAAAATCCAATGATCTGCCGCTCTCCAAACCCCGAATACTGCCACAAATGTTAGCTCAGGCATCTGAGAGTTTAATAGATTTTGTTTATGCAGATTTATTTATTTGTGCTGATCTCATATTTTATCAGTTAGAAACAGAGCCCTGCTGTTTTCCAAGCACCATAATCACACTTGGGTTTTTACAGGTAGCCAATTATCAGCAGGTAGCCTCAAACACATCCATAACATAAGGTTAAACAGAGCCAGTGGTGCACATGCAATGAATATCAGTGGTCTGGCTTCTGCATTCATTTCCGAACTCATTGATTATGCCGTAATCTATGACTCCTCTGGTTAAGCCATTGATTACTGTCTCAGCAGCTCTGTGGGCGGAGGGGGGAAAAATGCAGTTATCAACATATTAATTAACCTAATCTCATAAACGCTCTCCATTTACTCAAGCAGTAAGTCACATTACAACCGTTTGGAATCACAAGATGGCAAACAGCATCTTCAGAGGTGAGGTAAAAACAAATTACAAATATGATCAAGGGGAGTTTTTCTATAGCGGTGAAAATAATTCTGGATTATACTACATACATTTCCTTTTTTGTGTGCGTGTGTAAAAGTCATTTCCTCTGAGCAACGATGACTTCAGTAGAAAAGAAAAATTATTAAGAGAGTCCAGAATGCGCTTCTCATCAGCAGCTTCGATAGCACAGCTTAAATTTATGTTGTAATTGCATTACAGTCGAATAAACGTCATGAGTCTTGTTTGGCAAGGCTGCGCGTGTGAAGGATTAAGTCATTCAATTTCTCCTTGCTGAATTCCATTACCCTCGTCAGCATTGAAAGCACAATAGCAGCTGAGCGTGACACAGAGCACCGGAAAACTGCAAATGGCAGCAACCTTTTTTTAAACGGCCTTCAGGAGCGGTTTTGATGTCGTGTGTTGCTATGGCACTGGGAACCTCATTGACTGTGATGAAACAGCTGCTGGTCATTATATTGACAGCCTCCCACATCCTTCTGAAGAAAAATACCTGTAATTGTAATCTCAGCTGACTGTAGGCATTTCGGTTTCGCTGCCAACGGAGCCTCAAAGCGAGGAAGAGTACAAACAGGTTTGGGTGCATTATTTAGATCAAGAGCAATTCCAGCCACAGGTGATGAGGAAAGGTGGACAAAGCATCAATCATGAGTCTCCCCAGTGATGAGTGATGCGCTTGGGTTGAGATTAAAGATGTCAGACATCACTGGTGGTTGGAGGTGTTTTTACATCAAGTATATCCACATATAAAATGGGTGGTGGTGGGAGGGAGGAATAATTGGCGTGTCACCCATGAGGTAGTGCCTCATTCTGCTTCTGCGCCCGAAGTTGAAAGATTTACGATGCAGAGGCTCACAGACGTTTACCGGTCTGCTCTCACCCACTTATCTTGCAGGAGGTAGCCTCAGTATTTGCAAGTTCAGAGAAGATAAAAAAAATAACCTGGTATTTAGGTGGGATGAAAACCCACATATGAAAAATAAATACAAATCAACATCAACAGCCAGTCACGTTCCTACCTCGGCCACAGCTCAAATCCCAATCCTGCAATGTGCAAGGACGTGAAAGAATAAATAGATCCAGCACTATTCAGATTCACTCGACTGATCTTCCTCAGTCAATAATAGAAAACACTTCCAAACATGAGACACAGAGAAGAGGATCAAACCAAGATTCTGGAAATAAAAATAAATTAAAAACACAGTGAAGAAGAACAAAGACTATTTCCCCTGAATTATTATTATTATGGTGGTTTTCCTGCATTTCCTTCCATCCCCCACCCCATTTACAGCGGGTCTTCCTGCATTACAATTTAGCATGCATCCTCACTGCAGCATTTGCATTACCCTGCATCATAAGAGGCCTTTCTCTGCATTTATTGATCCATTTATTAGCATTTTACCTACATTATCTGGACTGCTTCCCTGCATTTGATGCCCATAATTGGTCTTATGTGACTGCATAGTAATATTAAACTTCATAATGGTCAATGCACTAATAATGGAAAAAAAGAAATGTAAGCGCAAATATCACATATATATTAAAAAAAAACATCTCAACAACACATCTAAGACCTGTCTGTTTGTCTGTTATTTTGATCTGTGTGAAGATTTGTAATTTCCTTTGGGATTAATAAATTATCCATCCAGTTCTCTGTTTTTGTTACTCTGCACAAGCTCCTCCCATCCTAGCGGCAAAAGTTACTTTTAGCCGCGATAAAATCCCAACTTTTTGTATGCTCATGATGCACAGAAGATCTTAATTAATTCGCATTATAAAAAGTTTAATATGAAATAACTGAACAGGCTATTTTGATGTGAGACACACTTACCCTTTTTTTTTTTACTCCTAATTTAGCTTAGATTTCACGTGGTCGCTTTGAGCTCCAGCAGTGTGGTTAAATGATATTTCCTGTCTCTGTATCTGTGCCAAATGTGCGTTTTTTTTTTCTTCTTCCTTTCATAAATACTCCTGCTGCAGCTGCGTGCGCAGTGATGAGGCTCGCCCATCAGTGATTCTGCCTGCAGGAATTCATTATCTTGAAAGCAGGCATGGCAAAGATCCATGAGCAGGTGGTAAGGGCAATTTGACATTTCTCTTGTGCCCCATGAATGAAGGTGCCACTCCGTATTGCATCTCCGTGGTGGACGAGCATGCGACCTTCCCATTGAAAGGAGCCTGTTTGCACTGCATGATTGTGTTAGTTTTACTGGTGCTAATACACATCTGTGCCTGAAGCTGCCGTTTTTGTGATGTGTTCTGTACTTATGCTTTTTTGTAACTTAGTCTATTCTAGGGCGTACGCTACAGCGTAGAACTGTGGCTTGCATTTAATATTGTCATTACTGTTACATGTTGTACAACTTCACTGAGAAAAATTCCTCGTCTGTGAACCCTCATTGACAATAAACTGATTCTGATGAGAAATAATTTCTCTGGGGCTTTATGAAATGCCTCCACTGACGGGAAACTCAGCAGGCAATCAGAACTGTCAAATCACGAGTGAGACTTAAGGGCTAAAACCATTATTGGTCATGCCCCCCGTTTCTCCTCACAGTTGAAGTGCTCTGCCGTTGGTTTCCATCACTCTAATCTGGGCCTAATTACTAATGATGAGTATGATGAAATGATTCATGTTTTATGTGCCAGAATCTTCCAAAAAATATATCAATCAATCTACATACAGGAGGCTGAGCCACTACTTGGAGCTCCTGAATTCTGTCTCACAACGTACATTTTCCGGGTACAAGGACTCAGTTAAAAAGAACATTAAAAAAAAACAGCTTTCAAACAACGATCACTGCAGTTTCGGATGTTGCATTTCACATGTGTTGTCCACCTGCACAATGGGAGCTAAATTATACTTCTCTGCAGTCCACATGGAACTTGATATAATGAAATGCGTGCTTGACCCTCGCTTAAAGCCATGCCATCAGCTTGTTTTGTAACCAAGCAGAGTAATGTGAGAGGAGCAAGGCTGCGTTGTCCTCAACTGAGCCCTTGACCAAGAACAGACGGACGGGCAGTTGACCCCACAGTTCAGAAAACACACTGTATACTCTGCACTCTAGAGGCTTCTGTATGGACCGAACACCTTTTATCATGACAACAGGACAAAATATGGGAACTGTTGTTGTCCAAAGGATTTGTACAAGGCCAGTAGAGGTGCCTATTGCTTTGTCAATATTTGACAAGATTTTCATATGAATAATACATAAAATAATAATAATAAAATGCTCCACTGCAACATATTTACAATGAGCAGATCATCCAAAACCAGAGCTAATATTTAAATGGTCCAATCTGTTTATAGTGGCAGATCCACACTATTTAATCCTCTTCCCAGCTGGTCGGTGACAGAAGTATTTTTTTCTTCCCGTCAGTTTTCAAACGTGACCCAGACCCGTTTTCGGATCTCTGTAAATTGTGAAATTCAATTATGGCCTCAAAAGCACCTTTTCATGGAAATGTTATTCTCCCATATTTAGCATTCACCGAGTTTGCATTTAATGTAGGGAAATCTCATACTGAAGGACAGCCCAATTCCCCCACAGCTATCCTGAGGGCACTTATCACTGGCGTGATCTGACTGCCAATAGTAGGAAGCAGTTCACCTGTCTGAAAACCAACATCGAGACAGGATGAAGGAAGACAAGATTTCCCAATTGAAGGGACAAAAACAAATACTGCTATACTGAGGGCAATAAAAAAAATTAAGATAAAAAAAAGGCACAAACATTTTTTAAACCAATTTAATAACTTATTTTTTCTGACACATGAAACCAAATATTTTCAAGCTACAAGTAAAAAAAAAATGAAATGGATTTTATCCACTGGCTCTTGCACTGGCAGGTCAGTCCCCAAAGACCATCTGGAATCCCAATGTCCAATTTAGCACACAAGACTGACTTCCTATCTGTGACCTTGACCCTCACTATTTCTGCCTTCTTTGGCTGCCCGCTATTGATTAAGAGTTCGCGCATGAATGCGGACACACCTGGGGTCCCGATTCTCACTTTCCTCTCATTGGTTGATGCTGGGTGACAGAAGGAGGAGGGGGGGGTATAGACACCATTCACCTGCAGCTGACCTGTTAAATCGGCAGTTTTAGGATAATTAGAATTTTAATCAAATTATTTTTAATTAATTTTATTTTTCATCTGCCCTTCAACGACTAAAGATTTGACCTACACTGTTGTGAGAATAAGCTCTGTCTGTAATGACCTCAGAAAAGGAAATTATGTTAATATACAGCAGGATTAAGAAAGATCAAACATCTCCTGATCAATGAATCCATCCTTAATCAAACAATCTCTCACTGTGACTTCCATGGTATAACAGACTTTGGGTGTTTTTTAGGTCCTATAAGGAGTAAATTGTTGCCTGAGGACCTTTAGTGCTTTTATAACCATGGTCTTAACTTCATGGATATTTGAAAGGAAAGGGGGAGACAGTAAAATAAAAGGGTGATAAAAACTGGGGATTAGCATATCGGAGATGGCAGGAGAAGACAAAAAAAAAAAAAACAGTGGACAAAACTTTTAAGAACACTGCCTGCCGAAGATTTTTACTTTGCTGTTTGAGATTAGTTCTGTTCCACCGTGACAAATGGACACCAAAGAGTCTCCAGAGATTTTTTTTTTTTTTGTCCTTCTTTGATTTCTTCCATTTACTTTAAGGACAAAAGCAAGCCAAGTGACATGAAGAAATGCCAGACATCAAAGGTTAAGACATCAGGACTGTGCCCTCAACCTCTCCCAGCGGCTGGACTGGATGAGTTTCGATCTATAACGCTAATCTTTCTTTGTTAAAGGTGGAGGTTAGTTTAAAAGAAACATCTAACAGTAGCGCTTTGGGTCAGCAAACACGTAACACATCAGACGTTTGTTTACTTGGTTGAGCATGATCATTTAGACATCTTATTATCCTTGATCGGATTTTTTTGTTTGTTTCTTTCACCAAGAGACTATCTCTGAAGCTTGCTGGCGCGAGGTGACTTCTAGTTATATTTACAACATTATCATTTACTTCTAAATAAATTCAATAAAAACTCCATGGCATCTTACATGATCATCATTAAAAAAAGGAATGGCTGCCCAAACTATTATTCAGAATGTTCCTTTCCTCAGAACAATCCCTTTTAATGCCACAAACATACATGGTGTGTGTGTGTGTGTGTGTGTGTGTGTGTGTGTGTACGTGCTCAGTGTCTGACTTACAGCCGTACAGGGAGGTTTTTTTTTTTTTGCTGTACTTTTGGGTGTTGAACTACATTTATGTGGTGTGATTTTTGCTATATTTGGCTTCAGGCAACAATGAACATCCAAGCAGGACCAATATAACTGACACAGCAGGACAGTGAATGTTAGACGTTTTGGCAATATGGTCAGAGAGGACATACTTCGATGGTTTGGACATGTCCAGAGGAAAGACATTGACTAGAGCGGTAGAATGATGCTGGTGTTGGTGGGGGACGATGCGAAGGACAGGGTGAAGTGGAGAAGGTTGATTTGCTGTGGCGACCCCTCACGGGACAAGCCGAAAGAAAGCGAAGGGCAGTGCAAGCAATCTGACCAAATGCACACAATTGAGTGACGTTATGCAAACTGGAAAGTCATCGTCATCTGAGCGTGCTTCGTTGCACTTGCAGTGTGTTCTTTCATTTCCAACCGCTTTGTCCGTTATCGGGTCGCGGGCCAATCTGGAACCTATCCCAGCAATCAATGGGCAAGAGGCGGGGTACACCCTGGACAAGCCGGCAGTTCATCGCAGTGCAACACAGACACACACACACACGCAACAGCGCTTACCACTGCGCCACCGGCCCGCCCCAGTGTGGTCTTGTGTTTGGATAAATCACCAGAACATTCAGCCAACATGGCAGGAAAACCTGAAACTGAGACCACGATACGGTGGACACGAAACTACTCCATCTGTCAGACACTTACGACTAAACCCAGTTTATACTTCCTGACATGAACAGAGTAGATCCTTTTGAAATTAGTAACCTGTAACATCTGATGCGCCGTTTACTTTACAGCTCTCAGATTGTGGAGGTGATCAACGCTTCTCTTGGGGTCTAACCAGCGGCGTATTCCCCTCCTGCTGAAGCAACACTTCTATGCTAAGCTGCATAAATCAATAAAAGAGCCACAGCGAAACAGCGAGTGAAGACTTAACAGTGCGGCATCCCCCTTAAATTGAATGATCACGGTGGAAGACGGCCAAGCTTTTAGTGATGCTGCAGTCAGTCAACACCACTTCAGAATGTGAAACGATGTCCTGAAAAGGGGATCAAGTCCAATATTTAGAATATTGCTGCTAAATATGTAATAAATACATTTTAATACACTAAGAGCTTACATCTTTTATTATTCAATATCCATGTAAGTTCATTCGGTAGCCTTTTGTACCGAGTGAGATAACTGTAACAGGATGGAGTCGTGCAATTTCGTGGTCACCGTCTCTGTTTTCGTGGTCTCCGGGAAGCACACAGGCCAGCTAATTGTATTTGCCTGATTACATTTTGGCTCGCCATCCAGCCATATATCCGAGGACACCTGATTGCATTAAAACATAAGCCAACAGAACTGGGATGTAACACTCTGATAGGTGCAGACACTTGCATTTCCATTGGTCCAAATCAGTGCTGGTTCTGATGGATCAGCGCTCACAACATCCTCCGGCTGTCTCGCTTCCTGCTGGTAGATGCATATAATAACGTCTGGATGGAGGTCTGGGGTTTCCATTGTGAGGGTGGGGTCTGTCCTGGAACACAGAGCATAGCCCTGGAAGCCTGTGCAGAAGCCAAAGTGTACTTTGATTGCACCTTCAGCGCAGCTTTAATACCAATGAAGAGGTCCGTGTGAGGGTTGTTCTGTGTTGATTTCCTGATTCTGCACAGCTGCAGGAGGACTGATTGAACAGAACGAGGCCCACCGGTTCCACGTTCCTAATCACTGCCGGTTGTGTTTGGCTGTGATTTTTGTTTGTTTGTTATATTTTCCGGTCAATCCGCCAGTTTCTGTGTTTTATCTTTTGGATGCCTGCCCCATCGTAAGATCGGCGGGACGTCAGTGCTTTTGCTGAGTGTTTTGTGTTTGACTTTATTAAAGACTTTGAACTCTTTCCCGTCTCCGCATTTTGGGGTCCTCTTGCCTGCCAGTCCCTGTTTGAAAGCTGATAGCATGGATAAAGGCACGCTGGATCTGAGAACTGCGTGAAGAAGCCCGAATTGTTTTGTGCTCCCAAAGTGGCTTAGCAGAGTTTATCAGCAGCAGCCCACTGTGGCACTCATTGCTGTGGGCGAGTGGCTGCAGAGATCACTGAGTCCTTGGCTTTGGTCAACAACAGCCTTCAAGGTACACTAGATGACGGTCAATATATTCATGGTCACAGACTGATCTCTTATGTATTTCGTAAACACTCCAGTGCATCAGCTGAGTGCGTTCACATTCAAATTAAAATCTCATTAAAGGGTTGTAAAATGGAAGCAGTTTGACAAAACAGGAGCAGGAAGGGAACAAGCGCGATACTTAGGCATAGAAAAACTATGATCTATGTGTCACAAATATGCAGGAAAAAAAGTCCTCCGGCTTCTTCAGCCTCTTGGCTGAGAGCTGAAACGTCTTCAACCATTTTTGAACAAGTCCAGTTGATACTTTGTTTTCGTTCTTTGTGATTTACCCTGACCTGGTTGACTGAGAACCTGCACAGACTTCACCCTAGAGAAAATTAATATCAAATGATTAAAATATTAGAATTGTATCTCAATTAGAATGCTTTAGGTGTCAGAATGAATCATGTAACAAAATGCTGTATGCCTCAAACACTGCTGGGATGTGAAGCTCTTCATAAAACTGTCCACTGAGCGTCAGTCCATCCCAATGCAAGTAAAAACACCCTAATACTTTAAAATACCCAAGCAATCAGTCAATAAAGCAACAAACTCAACTTTAAATTATTAAACCCATCTCTAGTGTTTTTTGGAAGTCACGCTTTGGACATTTTAAAAAGACCATGTTTAGATTAAAATGGAAACGTGTCTCCTGCTTTGCATTAAAATACATTTTCCACTACACTTATGAACCGTGATGCTTCCTCTGTACCCCGGCAGAACCCACAAATGTGCAGTAGATTACCCCCACCCCCACCCCTCCTTCTGCCAACCCCTCTTTCCACTGTAAAGAAAGAAATCACGGCGTCTCAGCTTTTTCTACAAACACCCCCCCTCCCCTTCCTTCCCCGTCCAGCGGCAGACAGGGGCAAAACAGACGGCTGCACTCTCCAACCGAACCCTCATTGTGTCTGTGTGTGCCGGCTTCTTTCTCTGACACATGAAGACAGAATCCAAGTGAGTACATTTGTTCTGTGCCTTTGAACTGAGCTCCTGAGTATTTCCAGTTGTTCTGTTTGACTGGGAGAGTTGTGGGGAAAAAAGTGACGGGAATTAGGTAAGTTGTTTGTTTTTTTGCATTTCTAAGTCTGGCTGATAAAAGAGAAGCACTTTAATGACATTCTATTTTTTACAGTGTTTTATGTCCTGGAAATGGAATTATGTTTGGTTTGCAAAGAAAGAAAAGCGATGGTGGTATGTACTATACAGTACATGTATAATACGTGTCTATGTGCAAACATATCTCCACCTATCACTCATTTAATGCCTCCCCCCCCATGGGTGTTTCCATTTGACTTGATTACCTGCAGAGCCCTGTTAGCCTGAGAGGCCAGCCTATGGCTTAGTGCCAAGGCCCCCTGTTGTCATGGCAACATTAAAGCGGTTGAGTTGTCTATGAAGCGCACCTGTGCAGGTTTCTGACTAAAGGCCGCAGCAACGACAGAGGCGGATTGATTCCGACCCACAGAAGCTGGAAGATTGCAGTGAAAGAACCTCGTGGACTTTTCTCATTCAATGTGTAACTTTGCTGCCTTGCTCATGAGAAATAAATCTGAGAATAAATCTGTTAGTTCTGGACAGCATTTATAGAAGAAAATAAATAAATAATAACAGTTAGATTTAGTCAAGATGAGGGAACTATTCAAACACTGCACACTGTAAAGTCATTATACTGTACAGTCTACACTGCGCATACTGACTGGCAGTAAATCAAAGAATCGATCAATACTATCAATACTTCTGCTGCTGTCACAAGAGCCACACACAGTAAGGATTAGTTGGTAGTTTTGTGCGAACAAGAACTGGAATCACCTTCATGGTGTGAGCTGTTGGCAGTGAGCCGCTCCCCTCCTGCTATGCTATTTTAATCCAGAATAAAAGTCAGCCTTTAAAAGCCACTTCAAAATGACAGTGTTCCAAAAAAATATTAAAAAAAGTCACTACAGACAGCAGAGTCGAACACGAACGTTTTTTCGGGTAAACTTTAAGACGTCTGCGTCTGAAATGTGCAGACATTTGTGACAGTCAGAGGACACTGCTCCTGCCATGTGCTTCTCGCAGCAGGCCTTCAGAGATTTCATTCACTAAGTGTCCTTTGACTCCTGGACGTTTCTGCTGTAAAGCAACACAGAGACAAGGTTCGATTTTCAGAGGATATTACATTTACATTTGGCTCTATCGACGCTGTCCTTAGGCTGCCATGAGGTTTAGATTATTATTGTCTCAACAAGCGCAGTAAAAGTTCAAAGCAGTAAACATTATAGGAAGTGATTTTACTTAGGTTTCCTTATCTTTAAAGATGGGGACACAATTCAGACTTATGACAAGTTTCACCTGGAGGTGTTTGTCAGACTTCTTAAGCCATGTCGTAATCACTCTAGGTGTTCTTAAAGTGTGTTTCACACTGGACACGCTACACGAAGATGCCTTCCTAATAACAGATTTAATTCATTGTGACATGTGCCACATCTGGAAAAAGCACAATCAAATCAGTGCAATCCTGGCGGGTGTTAGCAGCCTGTCTGGCACAAAGCACGTGTCAATGAACAGAAATGTGTTTCTACTTGCAGTCCGGGCAGGTTTTGGGTCACACCACAGTCCATCTTCAAATAAAGAAGACCAATCACAACGTCTATACTCGAAGGCAAGAGCGTATCAGAGTCTGCGTTTCTTGCCAAAACTCACAACTCAAAGTTTTGCTGAAACAGTTTCAAAAGTCGCTGAAGTGAACTGGAGCTGAAAGCAACTGTGCTCACGTGCCTGCTTCGGGGATTTAGACATATTTCCATATGCCGGAATGGAAAGCATGCCAGTTTTCTTTTTTCTTTTTTTGCAAAAGCAGCTCAAGTGTTGGAATAATTTTTGAGGTGAATAGTAGCTATGAAAGATCTCCAGAAAACAGCTCACTACCAAACAACACAAACGCTGCTGGAAAGGGCCATGTCAGCCCTTATATGATTCTGTAGAGCGGTAAGCCACGGCCGACCAGACCGCTGCTCCAGTTTAACGATGAAGCACAATCAGCACATGGCCCCTCACAACACGTTTACAGGAAGCACGCTCAGATTGATACCTGGATTTCTATTTGTCATCTTGCAAGAAACCAAATAACTGTCTGCTTTGACCTTGCAAGATCTTTTTTTTTTTTACATTATCTAAACTATTCTGTTCAAAATATTTTCAAATATTTAGGCACCAATTACAGAAGAAGCAATCTCAATATTCTAGAACATTATAAAAATGTAAGTTGCTTAGTAGCCTGACGCTCAATTTCCATCTATATTAAAACATTTGCCGTATTCAGCCTGAGCGACTGATTTCAGATGTGAACTGAACTAAATGAATCTCAATTTTATTTCTAAGCACAAACATGTATTTGAAATCAGACATCAAAGCATGATTTAAAAAACGTTTTTTTTCTTAGAAAGACACCAGAAATGTCCTGTAAATTCCAGAGGTAAAATTTCAGATATATTGAGATTGGTCGATTACAAAGACAATACCTCAAAATTCTAATGTTATTATCACATAAGCATGTTCATCGTATTTCTAATGAGGTTTTTGGAAGAAAATAAAGTCAAACTCGTGTCTCCTGCGTGGCTGATAAAGTTCACCTTGATGCGAAGTGTCCCAGAACAATGACTGGGAAATGTACATAATTAATGTCTAAAGGTCAGGAGACAGATTAAGGTCCCCATTCTATGATTTAGCCTTTAAAGCCACCAGAGGCCCCGCCTTATGGCGTGATTACTCTTCATAATGTTTTTTTGTGATTTGAATAAAGCTTTATGCCTTATTGCCAACAGTTCCATGAGGAAGTGTGAGATTATGGCTTCAAGCCGTGTTAAGGTACCAAACAAACAGCTGGTGGGTCTGACTCGAGGTCAGGCAACAGTTTGGAGCAGGAAGAGGAGCTGATTAATCGACTGATCCCTCCTCAGAACAAATGAGAGGAAGACGAAGTTGGCTTCAATTAGAGACTGGACATCTGATGAGATGGATGCTCTAAACTCACCTGAGAGCTGTGTCATTTTTTTTTATTGTTTCATTGTTTTTGATTTATTCTTTTGTGTGGCTATTTATTTATTTACATAAAATACTCCTTTCATTCTATGCTATTCTGCTGTGAACTGGACATGACAGTGTAACCTAATGTAAAGCAGGGCATTTTAAGCTCTTTTTTTATGTGGGCTCTAAAAGGCACATCTTAATGAAATTAAAGCATAATTTTGACATTTTGGGAAATAACCTTTAGAGTTATACAGTACATGAAGATTCTGTTAAATATGACGCAGTCAGCAGCCAGTAAGGTCAGCACAGCATAAACAGTTAAACTGGCTGTAACTCAACCTGCCAAACACTCACTGATTGAAAATGTTTTAGATTTACTGTTTCATCTGCGCAGAAACAGATCCATTAAATGTCACGCAGCTTTTTCATTGCAGTCGGAACATGAAAAAGGACTCAGAATGTTGGACAGCTCCTTAAAGATGCCTCTTCCTCTGTCGGTCGAGTGAGTTGCCTCTGCCTTTTCTACCCAGGTTAAAATGTGGAGTTGGCTGCCATTCATCTGGGCCTGGATATCCATGGCAACCCCAACACTGGGTCAAAGTGGAGACTGGGGTTCAGGCTTTGACATCTACTCCAGCAACACAACACAGGCAGCGGGAGACGAGCCGGAGAGGACGGACTGGATCGCATCGACTGCACCATCGTTCTCACCAAAGCTGCAACATGAGCCTGAGCCGGACGAATGCTCCGTCCGTTTCAACACCAATGCGCTCGCAGCCCGAAGGCTGAAGGCCCAGAAAGAAGAGCTGGCCTATCTGCAAGCCATCCAGAGTGGAAACCTGGCAGTCATGGCGAACTTGGAACAGTTTGTGGGAGCAGAGCTGGGAGATCAGAGTTACAAAGATGTGATTAATGAAAATATCATTGGCATTCAGGAGGATCAGAAGAGTTGCCATGAAGTGGTGGAGAAAGCAGAAGCACATCTAGAAAAGCAGCTGGAGGGGGGAGCGTCAGACAGCCTCGCTGTGATGCAGAAGTGAGTGCAGCGTTTAATGGTGGAGACAGATACACAAATAAGAGTTCTGTGTCGCTTCTCAGAGGTGACGGCTTGTTTCATCCTGTCAATCAAAGGGAATGAGAAAACACATGACCTCCCTGCATCGTGCATCTTTAGACCTCGAAACTGACTATTTCCTATTATTATTATGCCTTCAAAATTGTTTTCTTGTTGTCTTTGTAATGCTTTGGTTGTAATTTTATTTGCACTTTATATGATTGCACGATATTGCCCATGAAACAATTAGCTTTAGCCGAAGCTGCATGCGGTACTTTATGTTTTCAGATCCTCTCTTACTTATCTCTCTATCCCCTCCACCCTTCCCTTCACTTGGTGACCTGGATCATCGGTCTTCCGGAGCAGAATCCAAAAGGAGTCCATGGCCTTTGAAGACATGCTCCGTGCTGCGGCAGACATCGCCAACAGGCTGGAGATCTCGTCGCAGGTCCTGCGTGCCTCATTCTCCAAGCAGCTGAAAGACAAAATTCATTGTTGAGGAGGTTTTGAAAATACTTTTTACACCGTTCATATCTTCTCTCATTGCGTTATTGATGTGTGCTATCCAGAGTGAGAAAGAGAGAGTCAAATGTTGTGTTTCGTATTTGCATAATTAATGTTACTGCTGTTTTTGATGATGCCTTTATCCTGTATCTCTGTTTATGTTACTGAGTGAGCAGACATAAGCATCGAGAGTTAATCAGGAGCACAATCCAGGTTGTTATTTTCATACGACACAAAATCACCACAGCAAATTTGCGGGTAACAGAGTGATATTTTTAAATAGCTTAAATCTAAAACAGGGTTGGGAATTAAGTAGAAATAAGACAATTAATGAATAAATTATAGAACAGAAATTGGGGCGCATTTTCATGAGATAAATATATCCAGGCTCCTGCCACAGCTGTACTCTGAATGTGTTCACTCATCATGTTGTTGAAGCAGCATCATAAATGAGCCATTCCTACCTGAGAGGAAAACTGATATCAATACTAAATCTAATATTAATTCACCTTTTCTATCCTCGAGCTGTTTATCCATTGGACATTTAATCACGAGTCCACTTTCATCTCACTTCCTGTAATGCTTTAAAAAATAACTAAAAAAACAAAACTAAACTTTGAAGTTATTGGTCAATAATTTCCCATGAATGACACTTACACCACATTTCTGGCAAATCCCAGAAGTGCGTGTGTGTGTGTGTGTGTGTGTGTGTGTGTGTGTGTGTGTGTGTGTGTGAGTGTGAAGAAAGAACTTCCCAGAGAGAGGAGGGGGGACAGTTGTTTCCACCAGAGCTCAGATGTAGCTGTTTGATCTCAGTGAATGACGCTGTTTGTGGATCAAATAGAGCAAAGTGGACATTATACCGGTAATCTGCTTCTGATCAATTTAAATAGATATAAAAGCACTCAGAGAGCGCAGACCTCCGCCAAGCAGCTCATTCCCCTCATAATTAAATTTACAGCATCCACAATATGATCTGGATCATCACCAAAAGGTTATAAACTGTTCTTGGTATCTTTATGCACCAGCCATGTGAAGTGACAGTGAATCTGAGTTGATGTGTATATTTGTAACTGATTTTTGAATCTGTAAATGGAGTTTTCAAAGTTACAATTAAATATTTTTTCCTGACTCGCATTGTGGATCCGATCCGGATGAAATTCGGCGGAGATGTAACTATACAATGAAACAGAAAACTCATATTAAAGCATCGCTTTCATCTGAGGCGTACATTTCTTGTTGAAGTTGAAACGCACTTGGGAATACATTTCCAGGCTTCTTCAAAGCCGTGAATTTCTTTTGTAAGCATCTTTGCGCATGAACACCTCCGTTCCAGACACAGTCAGGAGGACCATCACTCTCCTCCGGTCCAAACCGCGCTCAAGCGAGGCGAAGCGGAATATTCACCGGCGCTAATAATATTCTGGAGAAGTTCTCCAGTCCGGATGACGTCACGCCGAGTCCCCGCCCACTGAGAGATGCGCAGCTGTCGTGATTGTGGCGGAGAAGTTCTCCCGATATGCGTCCCAGCTGCGAAGATGACCGTCGTTGCGCCCGCATCCCGGTTTCAGGTTAACGCGTTCACGGAGCTCTCCGGAGAAGCCGGACTTCCTTTGAACAGAGCGCGCCATGGGCTCCAGCCTCCCCGTCAGCGCGGCTGCGATCTGCGCGCTCCTCTTGTTCCACTCAGGTAAGTGTCTAACAAATCATTTTTAAACGTAAAGCGCTCATTCTTTAAAACCCGACAACGTTTACTAAAATTATTTTCTTATTTATTTTTATTTTTAAAAAGTGATAAACTGCGGTAACTCGTTGTTTACTGAAATGGCATGCCACTATTCTTAAAAGTGCAAAAAAAAAAAACAAAAAAAAAAAACGACTTTATCTTTACCTGCGTGTGTTCACCCGGATCCCCCATAATGCATTTCTCACAAGAATCGTCTCAGGTATATAATTAAATAGTTATAAACGTGAACAGAAACACGGGTCGTAACTGCTTCACGGTGTTACAACATTAGGTCATAACATACAATCTAGAGTGAATAAAAATAAAATAATTACTGTCACAACAACGTCTATCATGAAATGATGAGATGTTATTTTGTTTTGACAAAATATCTTGTTTTAATACTTTTCATGCTATATTATATTATGTTTTTTTTTTGTTTTTTTAGCTTAAGAAAACAAATACTTATCATCTATTGTACATCTTAAGGTGGTGGGAATATGTTTGGAAACTAAGAGAGTTCATTTTGGACATTACATCCATCAAGCTTGGCAGTAATGTTTGACGTCCCAGTGTCCCGAGTGCCGTTGAGCCAATCCGCTCAGTTCACATCCACCTTCCTCTCTCTCTGCGGGGGATCGGCTTCCACTGTGCTGAATCACGTTCGGAGTGTCATCTGATTCAGCCCTGTGGTACCCATGAGCCTTTTTTTTTGTTCTCCTTCACGTGGTCCTTTCCTGATGCCACAGACAGATGAACGTGCACCACCCTGTGTGTCAGAAGAATAGATAAAGAGTCTATCAAGCCTGCTTGTTTGCCAGAATTACATGTGTAATGTCAGGAGTGTGGATTGCAAGAGATCCCCCCAGGAGTAAACTCTGAATTTGCTTCTATTCCCTCATCCCTCTTTTTGCTGCCGTTACCTGATATCGCCACTTTTGTGAGACAGTTGTGTTACACAGAGGCTTGTTGAGCATTGCAGGGTTACCTGTGTTTTCAGGTTAGCTCTGTGCAAAATGCCCCCTGTTCTGCAGACATGGGAGGGTTATCAGAATCACAACTCACCCTGGCACTAAATGACCGTGACTGCTGCTGCCCGATGCCCATCGGCCAAGGTTTCGGCTCCATGGCTGGAATCATACTTTACCTGGTTGTGCTATATGCTCCGCATGCAGAGAGGCGACGTTAAAGGATGAAAACTTCAGCAGATAGATAGTAAATAGTTTGCCAACCAAAGGGTTTACTTATTTTAACTTAAATACGTCTTTTTTTTTTCTATCAAGTCCTTGCTTAGCTCCATTTCAGCTAAATATCAAATTTAATCTGCTCCTCTTTGTTATCGCATCACTCTCTGTCTCTAACGTCAGTAAGACAGCCTGGTGGATCGGAACCCTTCAGGACTCAGTCTGCGCTTCTACGCCGATCTGTCCGGACGCCATGTTAATCAGCTTGATTAAGCCGCCTCTCATTGGGCAAGCGCATACATTATACAGTGATTAGTGATAAAGTGGCTGTCCAGACGAGGGTGTCCCTTTGATATGGATATGATTCCATCTCTTCTCGTGGGATTCCGACTGTCCACGGGAGCTTTACGTTAAAATAAGACATCAGTCACATTTGTATTAATGGCATAACAGAATATTCAGTTGCTGTTAAAGTATTTAATGCAGCTTGAAGATCAATAAATATTTCATGTTGCATATTTAAATGAAACGGTTAATTTAATCTGGATTTTTGCTTGTTCAATCTGGAGCAAAGCAGAACTTATTTAGCATTTATGGACCCGTTTACTAAAAACACGAATGATTGATTTCCAGTCCTCTGTCATGAGACGGCCCACTCGCACGCCGAGGAGGATCTCTTTAGAACGCTGTTTCATGGTTACAACAAGTGGTCCAGGCCCGTGCCCAACATTTCTGACGTGGTCATTGTCAAGTTTGGACTGTCCATCGCGCAGCTCATTGATGTGGTGAGTCCAAAGATATGAATGCACCTTTTTTGAAGTCAGACTAACAGACACATTGTTTACTTCCCACACTATCGAGGGTGTCGTTGGGTATCGTGTTCAGCTGCAGAAATGATTTTAGAAACTCTATCTCATGCTTCCTTTGCCCTGTTACTGAGGAAAGCTGTGGCAGAAAACTTTCACAGCCGTAAAGTCGCTGCTATATTTGGCACTGCTCTGACACGACCTCGAGACCCTTTCAGAGGGATGCCTCTGGCCTGAACCCGGAGCTGACAGCCTCATCTCAGTCGCTCTCCATCTGTCTTTCTGCTAGGATGAGAAGAACCAAATGATGACAACCAACGTGTGGCTTAAACAGGTCAGACGCGTCTCGGACCTATTGGGGATAAATGTTTGTTTATCCATGTTGCTGCAGTGCAGTGGCAAGAATATGTAAATGTCTTCATGACAATAAAGCACAGAATTAGGAACCGAAACATCTCCATTTTGTTTAGGAGTGGAACGACTACAAACTACGCTGGAGGCCATCTGACTATGACAATGTGACGTCCATAAGAGTGCCCTCAGAGCTCATATGGGTACCAGACATTGTCCTCTACAACAAGTAAGAGTGGTAATAAACAGTTATTAGTTTATTATTATTAGTTATGGACAGTGAAAATAACAATTTCCATGAGGCGAAGCTGATTTGTTCAAACTGTTTTAGTTTAGTGTCATAAAGATTACAGGAAATCATGACGTTTGAATTTTCAAGGTTGGCCAACAGACATTTAAGACATATTTACTCAAGAAAAAACATTTAAAAGATGAAATCAACTAACTGGATAGTAGCTAATAGGTGAGTCCTTTCATATGTACTGCTGTGGCTGTGGAGCAGAACACGGGAAGGTTCAAACTGAAACCCCCTTATTCAACGTTGTGAGAATACCGCCATCCAGTGGACGTAATAAAACATCTCCACTAGATGGATATAAAGTATTCAACCAAATCAGTGATATGACGCATTGACCAGTTCTTCCTTTCACTAACTGTAATCTATACTAAAGCTTTGTATGAACTTTGTTTTGGGAACATGCGTGATACAGATTTATGTATTTGAAAATCCTCAGAATATTGCTTTTGTGTGAATTTATTGTAAAAATTAAAACGTCTCCGTTCTCAAAGTCACCTCATGTAGCTTAAGCCGAGAAGGCTGACGGAGTTCTGCTCCATCGAGTCACTGTAATCACAATGCCTAAGTGAAATTAAAAGGTGTGAACTTGATGAAATGATAAAGGACTCATTATTTTCAGCAGATGCTATTAGACGTTACGTTAGAGCGTAGAATGGGAGGGGAGATTACCAGCAAAGATTGTTACTGGGGTGCACCCTTAATCAATTTGCTCAGCAAAAGAGAGCAATTAAAGTTCTCACAGTGCAGTAGATGTTTTCAGAGCGCTTCCTTCTGCTTTCCCAGCGCTGATGGCGAGTTCGCCGTGACCCACATGACGAAGGCTCACCTTTTCCACACCGGCAAAATCCGCTGGGTTCCTCCTGCCATTTACAAGAGCTCCTGCAGCATCGATGTCACCTTCTTCCCCTTTGACCAACAGAACTGCAAAATGAAATTTGGCTCTTGGACATATGACAAGGCTAAGATTGACTTGGAGCGATTTGAAAACACCGTGGACCTGAACAACTACTGGGAGAGCGGCGAATGGGCCATCGTCAATGCGGTGGGGACGTACAATACGAAGAAATACGACTGCTGCCATGAGATCTACCCGGACATCACCTACGTCTTCATCATCCGCAGGCTCCCCTTGTTTTACACCATCAACCTCATCATCCCCTGCTTGCTGATCTCGTGCCTCACTGTTTTGGTGTTCTACCTACCTTCAGACTGTGGTGAGAAGATCACCCTGTGCATTTCAGTGCTGCTGTCCCTCACTGTCTTCCTCCTCCTCATCACTGAGATCATACCGTCCACTTCACTTGTTATCCCGCTCATCGGTGAGTACCTCCTCTTCACCATGATTTTCGTCACCCTCTCCATTGTCATCACCGTGTTTGTGCTCAATGTGCACCATCGCTCTCCCAGCACTCACAAGATGCCCCGATGGGTCCACACCATGTTCCTGGATCTCATCCCACGGTGGCTGTTCATGCGCCGGCCTGCGCCCGATGGCCGCCGTCGGAGACTGTTGCTTCTCCAACAAGAAGCGGCTGCGATGCGGCGCCGGGCCCGGGTGGCCGGGTTCAGGCCGAGCAGCTGCCTCAGCACCTCGGCTAACTGGCTGATCGATGGGACCGTGTTGGAAGAGCCAGAGAAACGTTATGAGGATTTAGAGTTGGGAACGCTGACGTCGTATTTCTCTTTCCGGCCCCCCTCACCCAGACCTCCAGGATTGACCCCTCCACCCACGCAAAAGAACTGCCAGAACCGACAGGAGAGGGCGTCGGGGGCTACCAGGCAGTTAGCGGGGTCCGGAGTCAATCTCACTCAGAGGCCAACTAAAGTAGAAAACGCAGTATCGGACTCGACGTTCCCACTCTCACCGAGTGTGATGCGTGCGCTGGAAGGCGTGCACTACATAGCGGACCACCTGAGGGCTGAGGACGCCGACTTCAGCGTGAGTTATGAGTGAAATGCCACTTTAACTGTCCCATAATCATCCTCTGTGAGGATTTACTAAATACAACTCCCTCACAATATTTGAATTATGCGGCCATGTGAATATAACACGTGCTAATTCATATTGTATTCCATCCCGGCTTAATCTCAGATGCCATTGGCTGTTTTCAGATGAAGATCTGCTGTCTGAATGCAGTGTTTCATATTTCATACTCAGTTTTATTTTCCCCACACCACATTTTTGTGTGGAAAAAAAAAAATACATCCCATTTTTCCATCAGGATTTGTTTGAGAATAAAAAAAAAAGATTTGATAGCGAATATTTGGATGATATTTGTCGGGTAAACAAGAACTTTAAATGAATTTTGCTGCTGCTCCCCATCTGATGGATGTCGTATTGACTTTAACAGTTTGCTATTGATATCGTCTAATCTGCTTTAGATTTCAATAGTTCCCCAATATATCAGAAATGCCAGTTGTTGCATGATGTTTGAGAGGTTTTTCTGGAGGTGATGATAAACTCAGGGCTCTGACCCTGGAGCATTTTGAATCCGGAGCTGAGGAACTTTTGATTTAGCATTTCGGTTTTCTAAGCAGCTGTTTTATTTGTATTTTTTTTCTGACAGAGAACATAATAAAATTATACTGGTTTAGTTTAATGGTGGAAAAATAACAGCCAATTGACGCCAATATGAATGATCAGAAAAAGATCATTCATGAAAGTCACTTTTCAATTTAAACAAAACTGGATATTAAGAGTTTAACACTGATGAATTATATTTTCTTAATTGTATATCTTAAATCCATATCTGTTCCTCTTCTCTTTCTGCACAGGTCAAAGAGGATTGGAAGTACGTCGCCATGGTGATTGACCGCATTTTCCTGTGGATGTTCATTATTGTGTGTCTGCTGGGGACCATCGGCCTCTTCCTACCTCCTTGGCTCGCTGGCATGATCTAGCTTTTCACGAGGACGAGTACAGGAGGCGTCGTCACTAACAGTTAGTGATGTTTGACATTCTCATTGTAGCCGAGCTCCACTTGAAGGCTGGGAATGCGACTGTTTATGCAACATGCCGTGCTATTCTCATGAGGCTGTGACGCCCTTTACCGACCACCTAACCAAATGTCCTCTATTTTTGATCCTTGTAACTGGTGGGGTAAAAATCTTAAGGGTTTATCCTCCGTACGCTTTTATCTCGGATACCTCAGACTGTTTGTTCGGCGAGCTATCCTCTCTTCTCAGCCTCCTCATCCTCAGGTGTACTTCCTTGTGTTATAGTTCATTTAAATGCTCAAGTTAGCATGTTAACATGCTTAGTGCAGGCAGGTGTTATCATAACTGTTGGATTTCAAGATGCTCATGTTAGCACAAGAGATTTTTCATGTTGGCATGCTGATGTTGGTGTTAACCCTTGCGTGACCACATTTATTTACTTGTCCTCCTCTTCCTCTCCCCTGTCGTACGTACTCAGCCCCTTCCCACACCACTGGGTCCTTGGCCCGGGACCCACTCCTGACGCAGCGCATCATCCTAACACTTTCTTCCTCCTCCTCGTCATCATGCTGTATCTCCTCCATGCCTTCATAGCTGTAGTTCTCATCTTCATCCAGCCTTCTCCCCCTCTGATTCACTTTCTGTGTCTTCCATTAATTTTTTTGTTTTTCCACAGCGTTATTCAGGAACTCCTCTCCGATCTCGGAAGTGCCCATAGTTCTGAGAATGGCTGTCCCCCGTTTCTCTTCGTCTGCTCCTCATGTGTGGTAAAATGGCTGGATGATCAGCAAATGAGAGTAAATCTGACCCAAATCAGTACAAAAAGTAGTCCAGTGGCTACATGACAGATGGACACTTTTGTCCACTCGAAGGGTCATGGATGTAACTGATGTGAAAGGTTAAAAAGCTGATGTGTAGAATGTTGTCTCTTTAGCCTTTTTGTTAGCGATTAACATTCCAGGCATACAGCATGGTGCCAACGGCAGTCAGCTAAGGTGTTAAGTAATGTGATTACTTTATCTGCGGTTAAAAAGACTTGCATTATTGAAAATAAAAATGATCAACATAATTGCATTGTGTTTTCTACAGAGGGTGGATTGGGCCACATTGGACACTGGATATAGCCGGCAGAAAAAAATATTCTGGTAACTCCAAATGAGTCTGGTCACGTTTCTTTCTAGCTGTCGTTGCCAGAGAGTTGAGGGCTGTGTAGGATATACAGTTACACATCCACTTTTTATACAGTAAATCCTTTGAGGACCCAATTAACGGATGGTAAAAATGACTCGGATATTAAAGTTTAAGTGAAGACATAAACCAGGATGAAAGAAATGAACTAAATACCATTTAGTATTTGGTTACTTTTCCAAACACCAGTAAAAAAATAAGTTGTACTATTTTTTTACAAGTAACTTCGCATCTCATGGGCAAAATTTCCGGTAGTGCAATGAGTTTAATGGAAGTTAAGTGTTCAATGTCATTCAAATGACACTTTTTTTTTTACATATTTACACGATGCACATTTATTACATAGTATGTATAACTTAAGAGAAGCCGCATATTGTGAAATTCTTTTAGCTGTTAAATACAAACAAAACTGTACACGAGGAAAGTGTTTCACATCATTGTTCTATAGTTGGGGATGTTTCATCTCTCGTTTCACTGGAGGCAGCCTTTATCATTAACAGTGGAAAAACCAAGTCAATTGAACTCTGTTGCTAAATCGTTCAACGCGTTTGTTGAAAACAACACTCCAGGGATGGAAAAAAAATGAATAAATCACCGCAAACAAACCAATTCAAGAGCCATGCAACCTTTACACACAGTACAGTGACTTTTAATGAGACGTAGGTGTCACTTTAACTGTAGTCATTTCTAAGACTACAGACTTATTGCATAGGATTGTTTTATTGTATAAATGTTTTCATGTCTTGCAAAACCTGTTTCGAAGTGAGTACAAAAATATAATTATCAGTAACTGAGAGAACACGAACTGATCAGAACTTTCAAACTGAGGAAATGGAACAGATTTAAATACTCAAAATCAAGCAATGCATTTGAATGAGTGTGTGTGTGGTTATATCACATGATTTACATCAGAAGAAAACACAAAAAGCAGACATTGGCCTAACTTTGTTTTGGTCCACTTCAGGGAAGTTATGAATGACATTTAAAAGAGTGAACATTTGATCAAATTTGCCCTTTTTTTATTTTTCTTTACTCTTGGATAAAGTACACAACTTAAACATACTTTTTAGATTTTACAAGGATAATTCAATTTCTGAGCAGATAAGTCAATGACAAGTGAAAATGCCTATCCTGATGCCCAACAATCAATTTCCTTATACATACCTCCTAGTTAAAGCGGAATACACTTATTTCTAAGCATGAGAATAAAACTTGTTCCACCAGAACTGCTACAAACTTAATTTAAGTAGTACGATTACCGCTACAAAACATGACTGTGCAAATATTATTTGTGACAAGACTGGTTGAACAAGTCTGATTGACGCTTGGCGTGTAAAATTGAGGGTGTCCAGTCGTCTACGGCGCCACTGGCTTCGCCAAGTTGGCCCTGACTCTGGCCTGGTCCACAGCGTCCAACAGGTTCTTGCTGTCCACAGCCAGAGTGTGTGCTGCTGCCAGCATCTGCTTCTTACACTCCTCCTTCAAAGACGTGATGGCATTCTGCTGGGCGAGCCGCATTTTGCTGATCAGTTCTGCCATGTCGTTGTTCAGGAGCTTCTGCGTTCCCTCGATCTGCGGTGGAGGAAAACAAACATGGCTGGTTTGCTTCAGTTTCATAGTCTGAACCTACGCATGCAGGCGTGTCGTCATATTCTACTATCGATTGTCAATAGAAGAGAGTTGTTTCTTCCTTATTTATGTACCCAAGGTCATAATAATATCTGCTTTGCAGAAGGCCTGTAAAAAACATGTTCATACAGTAGAACATAAATTTCATTGACCCCTGTTGGAAAATGTCTTTGCGACCAATTTGATGAATATGCTCTAATCAAATCTTTGGGTTTTTGAATGACGCTAGTCAGAGGAGTGAAAGTGAAATGTTCCGTTTGCTTTTCTTCTGTATGAAGCGATGTTGCTTTTAAAAATAGGATTTTTATTCGTTAGTTTAACGACATGCAGGATTAGAATATTGCAACACTAACAGGTACACTTTTTTAAAGTATTGATTAGTACAGAATGGATCTGTCCTGTTGTGTGTATTACAGGTGCATATGTTTGATGATTCTTGTCCAAATGTTTCTTATACTTCTGACCTGGGGAGGCACTTAGAGCATTTTTCAGGCTAAATGTAAAAGCAATAAGTAAATAATGATCGATGAAAGAAGCGAGTAAAGAGAGGAGAAAACACAGCAAACTAGCTGCATGCAACATACTGTACCTCAGTCCTGACAGACTCGTGCAAGGTGGGAAGTATGTCGTCCACATTTCGAATCAAATCTCGTAAAGCCATCCCAACAGACTGTAGCCAGAGATCAGAGCAGAAAATGAATCAGCTGTATTACTCTAGAAGTTTGTCTTTAAATCAAGGCCGCTTCCTAAAACGGTGGGCAACATGTTACCAAATTACCACCAACTGCTGCTGGAATATAGCTACCATCGGCTGAATTAGAGACTAGGAGTGTACAGACTGGGCTATAAGCAGACATAAATCAAAGTAGGAGGCAACCAGACTGGGACCAGAACGAGCATCTCAGCAGGGCGTAGAGACAACATAGAGGTGGAGTAACGTCAGAGGGCAAAAACGTAGGATGCTAACTGGATAACTTGTTATCTCTTCAAAGCAAGATGTTGGTGAGGAAACATTATTCTATTGATAATATTCATTTTTTAAATCTGTTTTAGTTTGCCCTCATCTCACAAATTTCAAACCTTAACTGAAGTAGGAAACAGATTTGACTCTCTACCTGGACGATAGTGATGTATTCGTCCGGTTTCAACTCTGTGACGTCATTCTTGAGTTTGACAACAACTTTGACGAGTCCCATGACAGAGTGGTACACGTCGTCTTCAGTGCGGTCCAGCTCAGCTGTGGGTGCCGGCTAAAGACAGAGAATAATGGCATCAAAGCATGATTTTAACTAAATGGTGACATATTAACTGATAAGTACCTGTGCTGTGAGTCGTGGGGGTTTCTCTGGAGGAGCTGCAGGCAGACGAACCACAGGTAAAAGAGAGAGAGTAAAAGCGGACGAGAGGATTGAGAGAATTTGTGCATGTGTCTGTTTCTTAAGCGCTCACCATTCTCCGTTTCTGCTTCAGGAAACTGAAAAAAAAAATGGAAGAGAAAATGTACAGAAATGCACAAATGCAAATTTCAGACCAAACTTTTTTTGTAGATATAATTTTGATTCTTGCTGGATATTTTATGTCTTCATTACATGCTGGAAGAAATGTTTATACAACATACAAATTCCCCTGATTCAGACGGGCTAAAACGCTTAAACCATTTCAAAATCCTTGCAGCTGAATTTGGAAATCATATATATATTTTTTAGTTGGCACCTACCACTGGGTTGGACATGTGCTCTGTTCCCATGGGGTCCTGCAAAGGAACAGGCAGGTTTATTTTATATAACATGGACGTGGACCTCCTCTTTGGAACTGTCATGGGGGGGATATTCAATTTAAGACTGGTGGGGCATTGGGAGCGATACTGTTTACGGAAGTCCCGTCCTCCAGGGCCACAAAGAGAGACAGAGAGGCGGCTGACAAAAGCTAATGATGCTCTGCTTCCCACCAGGAGTCTCTCCTCCTTCTCCAGCCACTTTTTATCCTCCATCATCTGATGCTTCTGCCGCCGGAGAGTGTCCTGCCTTTGCTGCCTCTCCCTCTGCCACATGCGCTGGGCATCCTCCCTGCCGTTGGCTTCTACGTGGAGGAACTCGCCTTCCTGAGGGGACGGTATTACAACACACGATTAGGTTCAACAGTGCATGAAATCTCTAACACGTCTGCAGACATGCACGCCGCAGAGTCTTTCTTACGCCCATGCTTCGACGCCGGGGAGATCTGTTTGGCAGCGTAAGAGCATTCATGGAGTCGACAGGGGACTGATATTCACATGGGCTGGCCAGGTCAGGAGAGCTGGCGCACAAAGCCTCGTTCAGCTGCAAAGACACACACACACACACACACACACACACACACACACACTATAGCATTAAATCTAATTTCAATAAGGGGAACAGGGGACAGATTAGTGAGTACCCGAATCCACTACCGTACCTGAATATGCAGGCCGATGCTGAGCGTGTTTCCAAACCGCCCTGGTTTCATTCTTGAAGGCTACACGTAGAAAAAAGGTAGCTCATAATCTTAAGGCGTGCTAACTTTTACTTACATTTGTTCATTTGCATAAAATAATCGTGGCTGAAGGGTTCGATACCTTTGGAGGAGGCTCATTAAAGTTGAACTTGGAGTCAAAGAATTTTGTGGAGCGTGCCCGGTCCCTTTCTCTCTCCATTTCCTGTTCTTTCTCCATCATATGGACGTCACTGACAGAGGAGAAAAGTTAGTCAAAGAGGCGGTTGAAGTTCTGAGCTTAAATATTTGTTCCCCATTCTTCATACAACTAAAGAAAACATGCAGTAATTGATATATTTGACTTGGTCTCACTCCTAGAATCTGGATGCCTTTCTGCATTAATTTAAAGGTTAGAAAACAGTGTTTATATTGGCGATCATAAATATGCATCGACTAAAGCATCGCACTTTATTTCTGTGCCTCGATCCGTCATGCTGGTAAAGACATACCTGATCTTGACGACCAGCTCAGTGAAGTTGGGTCTCTCTCTCGGGTCGTAGGACCAGCAGCGGGTCATGAGAGAGTAGAGGGCAGGAGGGCTGGTGTCTGGTTTGGGCAACCTGATTCCCTGCTCCAGCTGATTGATTACGTCTCTGTTCTCAAGCCAGAAAAAAGGCTGCTGGCCAAAACTCATGATCTCCCACATGCATACAGCTGTGAGGCGACGCAGACACAGAGGAACACGTGCAAAGTGAAACAGTAAGTTCATTAGCAGAACATGTGCATGGCTTCTAAAACTTGGTCCCCGAAAGCCCACAGAGAACAACACAAGGCTACGATCCTTCCTGAGTCACAAGCTCACCAAACATCCAGACATCACTGGCTGTGGTGAAGCGTCTGAAGTTGATGGATTCTGGGGCCATCCACTTAATCGGCAACCGAGTGATGGACGCTGCAAAGAAATGACAAAGCATCTTAAAGGTAAACACAGGAGGAGTACAAAGAACCAGATATATTCATTTCATTTAAACAATTAAAAGTACTATGGTTAAATTAGGATGTATTTTCCCGCATGCTTTCCTTACCTTTGTAGTATTCTTCATCCTCAATATACCTCGACAGACCAAAATCTCCGAGTTTCACACAGTCTGGACTGGCGACTAACACGTTCCGAACAGCAATGTCTCTGACAAAACAGGAATTACACACATGGGAGAATCAGAACCAGAATCAGAAAAAACTTTATTATCCCCGTGAGGGGCAATTTGTTTCACAGCCAGCAGAGAGACACCGCAATTCATTCATCGCACAATCAAAACATAAAAAGTACACAAGTGAAATATAGAAGCTGTTGATAAAACCAATGGATGCAGGAAGACATGACTTTTGTAATCAAATTTTTTTATTGGAAAATCAAATTTCAAACTGAATATGTTAGCAGGGCCTGGATTGTTGTGATAGCAGCAGCAGCGCGGTGATGATCCATCAGCGATTCAGGCTCTAGGCTGGAAGTCAAAAACGTGATTTTACCATGAATCTATAGATTGTTCATCTGCGTGATCCCAGATGTTGCTCCGATCCTCCATGTTTGACTTTATCCACCGTTGTTGATGAAACACCGATGCGATGTGTGCTCAGCTCAGAAATGCCACATGAATTCTGATCCATCTGTTTGCATTCCATAGAATATGAAAAGCGGAATCTCTCACCTGTGCACCATGTTGACCCCTTCGAGGTAGACGAGAGCTTTGCAGATCTGCAGGCTGAACAGCACCAGGGTTATATTTGTCAGCTCCTTCTTGTTCTGAGTTAGATAGTTCCCAAGCTGCAAGGATGTCCACATTTAAAAGAGACAAAAAAAGCATGCTGAGATACACGAGTCTGAGTCTGTAATATGACGGATCTGAGTGAAAAGTGAATGAAGTTAAGCTTTGCGCCGACCTCGCCGTACTGGTACAGCTCCATGACGATCCAAACAGGATCTTCCTCTATGATTCCGATCAGTTTGACGATGTGCTGATGATTGAGGTTCTTCATGATTACTGGTTAAAAATCAAAATGCAAAGTTGACAGTATCTCCGTCAAAGTCATTGCCTTGCTCACTTGTTCATGTCTGACACATCTGTGCCCTTACCTGCTTCACTCATGAACTTCTCCATCACGTCAGGTGAGCAGTCTTTGCAGGTCTTCACTGCCACGTTAACTCTTTCGCCATCCTGTTCAATCAAACACCGAAATAGTCAAATCATTTAAGTCTGTGCATGCGGGCCTCTTTGTGAACAGACAATACAAAACGCTAGCACTACAGATGTTGACCGACATGCAACATCTTTGTAAATGAATCCTTTGGCATCATCTTGACACTTGGACACAGTTGGAGCAGGTTGTGTGATCAGTGGCATTTTGACTGTAAGCAGGGTAATCCTAAAGGCCTTGAACTGATTTTAATGAAATTCTGTCGAGGTCCTGGAGCGGTGATTTGATCTGGAAAAGCATTCTTCATTTCTGTCTTATGCACAAGTGACCAGAGAAGCTGTTCAATGTTGAATTGGATCCGGATAAAAGAGTCAGGAAGTTTTTAATTCTTTTTTTTTTTACTTGCATTCTACAATAAGGTTTTCTGTATCTTTTAATTAGTTACACATACAACTTTGAGAGAAATGATCATGAACATGGGTAGAAGGATAGGGCATGCAAAAAGGAAGAAATTGTCAAATCTTGTTGAAAGAGCTTAGAAACTAGTCAAAGTCATTCTTTTTCTATAAAATTGTAAATGATTTGAATGCAATTCCAAATTCTAGGGGAGGTTTTTATTTATGTTGTCACTTTATTAGGGTCAAACTATCATGGGACTATAATGTTTAGGTACATTGACATAATCAGGTGGAGTTCTGTTTAGTTTGTCTTAAGCGACAACAATCATTTGTGTTTTTGGAAAGTTTGTCAGAACAGTGAAGGTGAACTGAAACTTTCAGTGAACTACGGAAACACACTTACATCTTTTTTGTAAATTCCATCATAGACTTCCCCAAAAAAACCCTCACCAAGGATCTTTCCAAGAACAATGTCACTCCGGCTGATCCCATACTTGATAACTGAAAATGAAAATAAAGGCAATTCAAAAAAAGATTCAATTCATTTTCATCTTTATAGCATCAGATCATAGCAGAAAGTTATCTCAAGGCACTTTACACGTGTTGCAGGGAAAGACAGAACCCAATATGTCCCGCAAGAGCAAGAACTTTAGCGATGGAGGCAAGAAAACTTCACTTTAACAGGCAGAAACCTTGAACAGAACCTGCGGTTGCTTTCACACCAGAGCCTAAGACTCATAGTGGGCAGTTGGGTTGTGAAAGAGAAATATAGAGACAGAGGTAGAAAGAGAGCGAGACAACCACAGAGAGACAGGTAGGAGAAGAGTCAAAAACAGAGTGGGAGAGAGAGTGATGGAGAGACAGAGAGCAGGAACAGGCAGAAACATAATGTATTCATTTGAATGCTGCTGAGAAAAACCACTGAAAGGTGAGAAAAACCTTGAACAAACCTGATCTTGGCCTTTCATCCAGAATCTCACAATATATATCGGACCCTGAAATACAAAACAAGTTTTATTTCTTAACCATAACCTCGCTGCTGCTATTGGCTAACATAATATTATATATTCGTGTAAGAGGCTGTGTGAAGCATCTGAAAACAGCTCACCCATACTGTGTCTGATTGAACCGGAGTGTCTGCTGCTTCGGACAAAAGACAGGATACATTTTCCAAATCGTAAAATTATTAAATAAATTGCGGCTGCTCAAAAGCATTGACAGAACGATTCAACGAAACGTCTGATTTCACATCTTCTTTTACAACCAGAGATGAGATGGGTGCGCCGCGTGAACTCCTGCATGGAAACCGAGGAGTCGCAAATCATTGTTGTAAAACAGCCAAAACTCACTCACCTCGAAGGAATGTCTGGTAGGCTGTTCCGTGTAGCAGCATCTAGAAAAGAAATGACGTTTTGGAATTCAAATGCATTCAAATTCTAGCCATTCTTAGAAGCAACATATTTTTACTCTTGTTTTTTACTAAGCGTATGCGTCATGCACACCTTTATTTGGTTGGTAGATAACCGAGGCATCTGTGTCAGTTTCTAAGCGACAGTAACCATCGATGAGATCCATCATGTTCTCCGCTAAAGGAACCGTGGCAACGTTGATCGACAGTCGCTGCGAGGAGACAAAATGTAAGACCTCCTGTGCCAACAATATTGATTTTGACATACTTCAAGGTAACCGTAATTCCAACTGTGCCGAATGTACAAAGTAAAGCTGCACAGTACTGCTGTGGTACTCACTTGACTGACGCCCTCTATATCGAGGTGAAGGAGAGCCTTGCCATCACTTTGAGAGAAACAGTGTATTTTCTTGACCTGTTTGAAGTTGGCTAGAAAAACCGGCTGAAACAGAAGAGATCAAATGAATTAAGCTCCATGATGATGGCACAATATGCCTAGAATTCAAAAATAACTTATGATATAATTTAACGACGAGCAAAAAAGAGGCATCAACTGGACTTGTTCAAGTTAGACCGAAGACGTTTCACCTCTAATCCAAGAGGCTTCTTCCGTTCTGAGGGACTGATAGAGAGTTTAGATACTTATACTCTTGTTGGGGCAGAAAACAAAGAAACAAAGAAGGGACCGAAATCACAAAGGCAATCAGACTCCCCCGGAGTATTAGCATTTCCTTTATGCTCCCCGGCAGTCATGAAAGAATCACATGGAGTCATAAGTGAAGGATTGTCGCCCCCCCCTCAACCTCAGGTGAGCTGTTGTGCAGAGACGCATCCAGGTCTGGTTGGGGGGGTCGTGAATTTTGGGGACAGAGGTCAATACTGCATTGTATGTTGCTGATAGACGTCTTAATCCTCCTCCTCTGTTCAAGGATGGTTTCTCCGGTTTGACAAAAAAGGGCTCTTGATCTTCTCATTAACTCTTAAGCAAGGCAGTGAAGATATTTCCTAAAATGTCCAACTATCCTATGAACAAAGAGCCACGACACGCACAACATGCAACACAATGTGCCGTAACACATGCAAGGCTCGGGCTGCGACTCTTCAACGTGCTTACAGCTGCGTTCTCCTGCGTGCGCTGGCGGATCCCCCGTCCGCCGATGACCAGCTCCACCGACAGACTCCAGCCTTGCTGTTTGAGAGGGGTTCGATGTTTGTGAGCGCAATAACAGATCAGAAGAAAACTTCAAGACAGTCATGTTAGCATCAAACCTTCTTCATTGTGGTCTAGAAACCCAATGAGTGCAGGAAGCAATCCTACCTCGCTCAAGTTCAGAGCGCCTGATCTTGAGCTCCAACGATCGTAAGATTAGTTTAGTTTGACCATAGCGCTGTGCTCACCACGAGTTCACAGGGGAAAACCTCTTCATCATAATTCGTGAAATCTTTGAGGGTCTCAAAAAACTTGACCATGCAGTCGTCCTCCTTGAGGGTCGCGTACTGTTGAAATGTTTGCTGGATCAGCTTCCGTAGCTGCTTTGACTGAATCACACACACATACAGACACACACACGGACATTTAGAATAGTTTTTAAACATCTGATTGTTTTTTCTTTCTATTCAAATATGGCAGATAAATGTGGGATTGTCTGGTAATTAATCCGGCGGTTACCTTCATGCTGCTAATCAACTCTTGAGGAAAGAAAAGGTCCAGACCCACTTCTTTTCTGCATTTGTACAACAGAATTCGGAAAAGAAAGATGGAAAACCAGGTTGGATGATGAAAATATTTATATCAGAGTGAAGTTTGTTGAAAGCATTCTAAATACAAGACCAAGAAAGGAAACGCACTCCAGCAGCTCAAAGTTGGACTTCTTCTCTAGACCTTTAGCGTTCATGTCTTTATAGAACCTCCTGTAAAAAAAAAAAAAAAAAAAGAAACCGTGCAAAAAACCATCACAACCTCACAGATAGCGTTTCCAGTTTGACCTGCAAAAAAACGGCAATGAGAAGAGTGCAGGCGACGGTACCTGATCTCCAAACAGCCGAGCTGCAGCGACATCCCGTCACTGACTTTACTCGCGTGATACTGCATGTAATCGCTACGTACCTGTCGGCAAGCGGAACAGCAATTCAATTAGAATTGGATTCGCTTCTACCGTGTGACAAATATATGAGGGTCGTTTCTGGTACTGCGTTATAACAAGTGTAGAGCGATTTGCAACTCTACTACCTACATGAAATCAGTTAGGAAAAAGCCAAGCATGCAAGAGTTTGTTACCTGTTGGTAAAAATACAGTAATGTGGACCTGTCATCGTTGAACTTTTCCAGGAAGTTGACAGGGATGTATCTGATGCGAAGGTCATACCTGCATTACAAGGAAAATCCTGCTAGTTTATCCAATGCCAGACGCTACCATGAGCTAAGAGCGCCCTGGTGACGGGATCTGCACCTCCACTCGGCTTCCACGTGGTGGCTCTCGTAGCGCTGCTCCACCTCCCCCACAGTCAGGTCCGGATGCAGCCAGTGAAGCTCCTCCGACTTGAGGTGCTTCAGCAGGAGGCCGTAGCAGCCGGTGTGTATGATGTTCGGCCCGAGTCGACCGCTGACCAGGATCGAATGGATGATGGCCTGAAGGACACAGAATCAAGGTCATTTGTTATTAGATTTACTAGTTTATTCCCATTTATTATACTCTTTGTTCATATTTCTAAACACTGTTGTGAGGACACGCATTTATTTTACACATCTGTTGTACAATCAGAGAGAATAAGATAATTCAAGCCCTTATAAAAATCTCTCTTTCCTGCATTTTAAGGCCATTTCTGTCTCAAATGCACATAAACCACCTTCAGCTCCACAGGTCATCTTCAAATCTGCAATATTAACTGTGAAACAAACTGAGATCTCCCTCTTTATCGCAATCTGCTGGCACATGATGGACTCTCACCCTTATTTGCCAGGAGCTGTCACATTTAACCAGCTTGAAGTTCTTGCCCAGGTTGTTGTTGGTGCAGAAGCACACTTTGAGGATCTTGACGGCCGCTCCATCCACACCGAACTGCAATTCTGGGCTCGACTCTGAGACGCTTTGTGTTGGACTGGGCACCTTCCAAGACAAGGTGTCGCCGGACATCTCCTCATACATCGTCAAGAATGGGTTGGCGCCATCATATCCACATGGTCCTTCGGACAGACAGAAAAAGGGAATGAAGATTTTACTGAATACGAAGAAATTAGGTTAAAAAAAAAAACCTTATTTGCATAAAGTCATATCATGATCATACCCTTGTGTGTGCGCGTGTGTGTGTACGGTGGCCCCGAGGTGCAACAATTATAAATTTGTTCTGAAATGTGTTGTTATTTTTCATTTAGACTGAAGTTCTGGGCCGCCGTGCAATGCTTGACACAAGAGGCCTGATCTCGTGCTCTTTAGTGTTTATAACGCATCGCTCGTCTCCAAGATCGGCTAAACACATTTCTTCCCGTCTGTCATTTCTCTTAATGGCTTATAACTCACGAAACAAGCGTGCAACAATGCGGAAACTTGTGTCTTCTGCACCACAAGAGAAATGTCCTCGACTTTGATGCAGATGCTGTTGAAAATGCTGAAACTTACCTCCAGGCAAACAACAGCGATGAGGAACCAAACCGTGGTCTCCTCTAAACTGCTGTGAAACATCCTACATGTAAAATTACAAAACTGATACCACGCTCTCGTCCATTTGATACTGAGCTTCAGAATAGGTTAGCTTAGCTAAGATATTTTTCACTGGCAGAAGAAGCTGAAAACCTGCACACACACTTTGAATAAACTTTCAGGCTGCGTGTGACTCTGAGAACGGCAAAAAACTACCGATGCATTAAATCAAAAACATCAACATGAATATCCTGCCCCGTCATTAAAACCTGAGCTCTCAGCAAACAAAGCAAGTCGAGTACTTTAACGCCACCTTGACAAACACCTCCAGCTGTGATGAGATCCGGATCCGACCCGTTTCCCACCTCACTGTCAGAACAGTGTCTTTTAGCTGTCACGGGTTGTTTTTATCGTAAACGAATCTCGGCCGCCGTTCCCCTTCTGTGAGCTGCGTTCGCTTTCGTTCGGGCCTTTCTGCCGCTGTTGGACGGGGTTGTGTGTTTTTGTTAGCCCGAGGCCATGAATTCCCCAGCAGGGCTGTGTGGGTGTGTGTTTGTGTATATTATAAGCTCGAGTGTGTGGAGGGAAGGAGAGGAGGGAGGGGGAGATGAGTGTGCAAAGCGTGCACGGCATGTTTCACCATCATTAAGGAGGATGAAGGTACAGGGTGAACCTTAGGAGTACCCTACTTCTAAGAAACACACACACATATGAAAAATGATTGCATACATGCATAGAGAGTTCTGTAACCAAAATAGCAGGCATTTATATAACCTTTTATTTAATGTTAATTCTTCAGACACTAAAACCCACAACGGCAGTAGAGGAATGCTGGAAGCGGAACGCAACCCGTGTGGAAGTTATTTAGTGAACTTGTGCGTTTCCTGCTTGGACATGTTAACATATCTGTTGAATAAAGACATTAACATGCTACGATGACTCGGCACCGACAGTCAAATCCATTCCTGAATATTGGCATCCAGTTAGACGTTTAAAAAAAATGTGGGTTCTACAAGAGCAGGTCTGTCCCTGCTCTGCCTGGAAAGTACGAGATGACTTTTTTGTTACGATCTGGTGCTGTAGAAATAAAACGGAATGGTGTTGGTTTGTTGGAGGCAGCCGTAGAACCCGGAGTGAACCCATGCAGATGAGGCAACAGCGCAACCGACTGTGCCGCCATGTTGCCCCACAACAAATACCAATCAAATAAAATCATTTTCAGGAATAATTACAGCTGCAGAACAACACTGAACGCCTGGCCGCTTCCTTGGTTTGGACACTTCCAGATATAAACACGCCGTCTACGGAACTTCTTACTAACTAATTAAACACACAAACAATTGTTCAAATTAAAGCAGCACTGGTGACATGAATAACTGAACTGAATAACTTTTTTTATATATAACTTGCATCTCTATCAATTTTAACCACATCATCTGGAACTCGGGTAAATGCAGCGTTATCTGTTCCCTTGTGGCCCAGCCCTGCTATAGATGGTGCAGGGCCTCCCGGCCGGAGCGTGCTGAGATCCGGGCCTGGCCTCTCAACACAGAGGGTCTGCATATCGCAGCGGCGTGACCCCCCCCCCCCCCCCCCCCCCCGGCGCTGGAATGTGGGCAGGCTGCGTCTCCACCTGCACAGACTTGCTGCGATCACGAGCAAAACGCTTGTCTCTGGGAGAAAATACCGCAGCCGTGCGCGCAACGTCTTATTACAACCTATTTATTCCCTTTAAAGTACAAAAAAATATATAAATCAAGCAAATTTATCTTATTGCGCAATCCCAGCTAAAACACAGTTATTTTAAGGATCGCCTTAAATATCACCTTATTTACAATTCAACGCAAATCTCTACTTCCCAGTCCTCCTAATCAGGCTTGTGTGCGTGTTTTATATGCCCTCCATAAAACGGGCCTGTCCCGGGCCCTGCTGGAATGACGCAGGTTCTCGCCTACACAAAAGATTGAATCCCTGGAGATGAAATAAATACACAAACGGTGAAGATCCTGCCTTACCTGACTCTGGCTGTTTCTTCTCGGAATGAAAGTCGGGTTAAAAGCGTTAGTCCCGTGAGGAGAGCTCAGATCTGACAGTTCGGACGAGCGAGCAGGAGGCGGCAGGTGGGGCCACGCCCTCACCTGGGGAGTGGGGAGGGCCCACTTCCTCATTTCTCGGGTGTTTTCCGCTCTCTGACGCCAGTATATTGTAAATAGTCAAATATGTCCGTCATAATACGTCTTCGACCATGTCTGCGATATATTTAAGGGTTACTTCATTGTTTTTTAACCCCTTTTTACACTTTTAATACCAATTAGTGTCTCTAATTTGCACGTGTTCCGTGTATTTTCAGTCGTAAAAGAAAACACAAACTAAAACAGTTATAATACGTAATTACACCCTGTGAACAACAGATGGCGCTGCAAGCTAACATAATTAATCACGACTTCAGATTATAGTTAAAATCAGATGGATGGATTAAACAATTCAACGGTTTTATGAGTTTTGAATGGCAAACTTTATTCAAAGATTTTACAGCAAAATACAAAAAATATTTATAAAATGCATCCAATATAGGAATAAATGACAAAAAAAAACATAAATTTAAAAACGTATTGAATAACCAGAGAACAAAATGAAAAAAATAAGAGGCAATGTGAGGAAAAAGTTCATGGAAGCATCAAAACTACAGGATGTGTCAGAAAGTTGAAATTAATTCAGCAACACAAACAACATATTTGCTTCTTCATGAAAAAGGGGAAATGTGGTTCTCATTCTCCATGAGTTAATCTACGAGAGAAAACTCTGGTAGCACATTTAGCTCGTGTTTGAAAGCGCTTTTTTCACTTTTAATCTTACGACAGTCCTTCTCATCTTCAGTTGTCAAACATGTCACAAAAAGGTTCTAGAATGATTAATGCTTTTCCAATGCTAGCAGAGAAATATGTTCATATAAATATAAATATGCATATATGCTCTTCATTAAACAGCATTTGACTATTTTATAAATTAATTTATAGACTTCCTCTGATATATTTCTAAAGGAGAATCTTAAAACAGACCATGAATACACTCATTCACAAATATTAATGTTGTAAACGTCTCCACCATCAGGGTAACTCAACCCTTGATGCCGTTCTTATGTGTACTATTTATTAAAACGCATCTATCGAGATCTCTCGAAAGAAGTTTGCTATGCAGGGCTCTCATTACATTTTTTGCCATCTTTGCATCAGAATCACTTCCTGTGATTTTCAATTTTCATTTGAATGGTTGTAAAACAGGACAGCAAAGTAAAAGCATTTAAAATAAAACAATAAAAGCCCGCCCTCCAGTGATCGTGATGTCACTTTTTCTAATGAGCCAATAGCTGAAACACTAATTGCATGAACATCTATATTTGTCAATGCCATCTTTTCCTAGCGCTGCCTGCCCGTCCCTCGCTGCTGCATCCAGTGCTGCTTTCTTTGGAGGGGATTGAATAGCTGAGTGGAACAGTGACAGCTGTAAGGGAGTTCAAGTCTGGGTCAGAACCAAACCGCACCCTCCAGCCGGCCAGCAGAGACCTGTCAAGGACAAGAATCTGCAACAGGTGCCCAACAAGCTGGGATTTGTAGACAGTAGCAGACCCTGGGTCAGCTTTAGCAGTGACAATTATTTCACTGTATGCCGGGCTCAATCAGATCATTAGCACATAGTTTTGAAACTGAACTGAAACTCCTAAATCAACACCCCTCCCCCTTGTCCTCCTCCCAGTCTAGAAACATGTAGTCAGAGCACACAGGTGTCTGTGTGACATGTTCCTGCAGCGTCTGTCCTCCGGGGAGCCTGGGGTGCTGAAGGAAGGGGCAGAAAAGCAGCTAAAAATAATATCATTTCGTGTTTTACACGTGGTGATTATGCAGTATACGGTAAAAAAAAAAAAAAAAAAAAGTGTGAAATCTCAGCCAATAGTACTTTAGTAACATATTTTCTAATCTGATCATGTGATTTGTCAAATCCTTAACTGTAAAATAAGTCACGCTGTTACACATATTTACAGTACAGAACATCAAAAACCTGACAAAAATACTGTAAATTTAAATACTGAGTTGGCGTGCTTGTTCACCGCTGCTCACATATGTGTTGACAGAGCAGTGGTTGTCTTTGCATTAATGTCCTCGCAATGTCATTACAGTAAGTCCTTTAATGTCTGTGGTCTTGCAGCAGTTCTGTCTCTGTCCACAAGAGGATTCACAACACAAGTGATCGGCTGATGCGCAAAATATATACTGTATCATCACCTTTAAAAATTGTAGAGTCCTCTCATTCTACCCACATGACACACACAGAGCCAGACCCATTTCAAAGTGTTCGACTCCCCAGGAGGACAAATATTGTTGTTTAACATGCCAGGAACGTAATTTTGACTTCTATTTCCAGAGTGTTTTAAAAGCTCTGGTGATTCCCACCCAAATGACTGAAATCCCCACCCTAAAGCTTAGCTGTGCAAATGGGTGACATGGAATGCTTTGATCTTATTGGTGAACCCGTCCCCCCCCCACCCCACCCTCCTTATACTTACTCATATCTTTGCTGCACCTCCTGTTGTTGGAATAATGTCTGGAATATTTATCTTTCCCCTGATGGTCATTAAGTCTGCATTCTTACGGTGATGACCTCTGGGGTCAAAGTGCTGTTGACATCGCTTCTATGAGTAATAGTTCGCTGGGGCCGGCCTCTGTTTCGCTATTTGCTCACCTTTTTCACTCAGAGGAACAGACACCTGCAAGACAAAGAGCAGGGAGACAGAGCGCTGACGGAGAAACAGAACTTAGCAGCAGGTGTGTCATTCTCTAGTGCGTGTGTGTGTGTGCGCGTGTGTGTGCGTGCATGTGTGTGTGAACCCCTCTTCTGAAAAGAGGCGGTCATTGATTCCCATCCAAACTCAGCGGGGGTCCGCAGTGCTCACCGAGGTGTGAAGTGGCCTCGGCCAGGAAGGGTTTATAAACCCTGCATTACAATAGAGGTGGGACACAGGAGGGGGCCCACATGAGAGTTCAGCAATAGGACTAAATGCACAAGCATGTCCTCATATATTTGTTAAAGAAGGACTTTGAATGGAAACCTGCTTTGTAAAATAATATACAATCTGAAGCTGCTGCAGGAAAGAGTAGAGGTCACAGTTGAATGACCTCTGGCTGAATGGGTTAACGGCAGCAGGTCACCGAAGACAGGTTAGACTAGTAAACACAACGCCTTCAATAGCATCGCAAAGACTATTAAGTGTTTACGCATTCATAACGTTGCATAAAATATGGACTGTTTTCTTCTAGTTCTTTTTTTTCAACTTTGTCAATTTTGGAAAATGTCTGACTTAAAATACCAGAAGTGATTTATTTTATGTATTTATTTTTAAATTGAGGATACTTTTCAGTGAAACAAAACCTCTTATCGATTTAGATCCACTGTACTGATCCCCAGCATGACAATTCAGAGATTTAAAAAATGAATTGTGATTGATTATAAAAAAAAACGGAACAAAAACAAAAGTACTACATATTGCAGATATTGCAATATCCAAGTACAAAGTGATTATTCCCCATGTTTTTATAACTTGCCAAAAAAGTATTGTTGAAAAAAGCAGAAAACCTTAGTCATTTTATGAATATGACGTATCTAATATATATATATATATATATATTTTACAACAAATTAGAAAATAACAAAGACTTTAGCAAAGAGCTGAGAGGACACCCATACATTCTTCTATCCACAATACACACGTGTCTCGAGGTTTAAGTTAGAACTGCCCACTGCTTCTAGTACAGTGGGTTATAATAAACCTATAGACGTGACAGACCTGGGATGCAGATTTCGTTGACTCAGGAGATTTTCGTGGGCTGACCTTAAATGAGGTTTAAATTCCAGGTCGCACACCTGCTAAAAATGCCTGAGTACAAAGTTATTTTTGCAGCTGTAACTTAAAACCCTGTGTTTGCACAAAGTCACCGCCCTTCCACCGATCTTTATTTTACTTTCCAACTGGGCCACAAAGCCCGAGGCCTCCAAGGCTTTCCCCGGAGGGATGCGAGTTCACAAACTAACCACCAATTCCTATTGACGGTGATAAAAAGTCTTAAAGTATAAAGGCTCTTACAGCAGAGCCTCTTTTACTTCCAGTTGGACTTGAGTCGTGATAAAATGTGACGATACATTTACCTGTCACTCCTACTCTCCTTCGACGCGACGTAAAAGAGGCATCTGAGGGCCGTCATCCAGATTATATTCGGGGAGTGTTGGGACACGTATTATGGGCAGCGATGGCATGGCTGGCATGCTTCAGTGGATTTAACTAGCGTCAGCTGTGGAGGGTGGGCATCAGATAGTGTAATAACATGACAGAGGTCAATCTCCAGAAGCTCTGACCCGATGGGCGATGGGTTGTTAGGCAGACCGTTGTGTGCCTGTGCGCCGCCGTCACTCAACTCGGGTTTGTCCGGCATTATTGTGAGGAACTTGTTTTATTAAATCCTTGCCTCTTTGAGGGGAATAGTCCTTTAATCAACAGGAGAGAGATGCAGCGGCTCGTTGTTGGCACACTAAGCCCATAATAAGATCATATAGGTTGCATGGGCCAAAGGTACTGCACAAAAAGTACAGGTTCGGTTCACACAAATCAGAAACTAATTTGTATGGTTAAATATCTTTCAGATGCAGCAAGCAGCAAACTTCTGGAATGCTGCACTCAGTGAGGCTTTCAGAGAGCGTCTGGTTTGGGGCGTCCATGCTCGCCTATCTGTATCGTGTAAGACTGCATGTTTGCACCTTGATAATCAGAGTCTGAGTCTTGTTGGACTTTCAGGTGAGAAGCAGGTGTTCCGCTAACCTTAGCGCCGTTCGCTAAACCGTTTGGAATGTCTCCTGCATCATAGATAAAGAAGAGAAACTAACAAGCCGGACGTGAAAGAGGAGTTATTGTTTTTCATCTGGATGATCTGCCTCTTTAAGCATTTGGTTTAATTATTTAACAGTCTGACTTCCTAAATCGGTCACATCTATTGTTTATTCAGATTTGACCGAATATACACAAAGCAAAGCGCTACTCACGATGAAGCACATTTTAATCAGCATGAAACTCTCCTTGACAGATCAGAGGGTGAAAGACAAACATCCACTCACGCTTTCCTTCAAACTGTTGTCTTGCACACACGCGTGCGTGCCTGTGTGCACACGCACGCACACAAACATCCTCCCTCGCCAAGTACGAGAACAGAGGGGGGAGGGGCAAGCAGAGGATGATGTCACCCCTGTAGACGGCTAAGCTGAGGCTTGAGATAATGGTGACATTTCAGGGAAGGTGATGTCATTCTTCTACTGCTACCGCCCCTCCTCCCTTTCTTTCTCCTCCTGTCCTCCCTCCCTCCCTCCCGTGATCCTCCTCGTCCTCCTCTTCCTCAGTGCAGGTGGCTGGTCAGGCTCTTTCAATCACAGCAGAGAAGAATTAGCTTTTGAATAGGCTCTGAACATGCAGGCAATGCGAACACCCCCCCCCCCCCCCCATGTTGTGCTCATAGCTGTGATGCGTGAGACTCCTACTGTGTGTGGGTGTTTGCATGTGGGTGTTATGTGTTATAATATGTGTGTGTGTGTGTGTTTGGACATGGTTCTTCTTTGTGCTGCTTTCCTTTTTAAAGATGTCCACTTGTTGTTAAAGCATTTGTTGACATCATTGAGTCTTCATGCCCCCCCCCCCCCCCCCCCTCGCCAGCGTTGCCTGTGTGCATGCATGCATATGTAGATGGGATTTCTGCCCTTCATCCCAGTTGCCCACTGAGACCAATCAAGCTGCGCTGCCAGGCTGCAGGGCTGGCTGGCTGGCTGGCACCGAATCCCTCGCTGAGTTTCTCATTCAAGGTTTCCCTGACTTCACACAAGCCCTACGTCTCTCTACAAATGCATTAGAATCTGTTTTACAGGCAGCTTTTTGGGGCATAAGCATTTCTATCCGTCCGTCATCGTCAGATGTGCTTAAAAATCACGCATCCCGTGGTGCAGTTTTATCCAAAGGGGATCCAGAAACAAGACGAGTGCATGCATGCCTGCGAAAAAACACCTGACTCTAATGGAAGGTAACTATGCCATTCCATAAAGTTTAACCCAGAGCTTTACCATGCATTTGCATATTATGGAGATGAGGTTTAACCTGCTGCAGCGCAGTGGGCCTGATTGGTGATAGTGATGCTTCAAAGCCCAGAGGCTGTTGTACGCCTCGTCTCACTGCTGAGATCCAGGCTGCTCACCGGCAGTATTTTTATCCCTGAAACTCACCGCTGCACTTTCACTCAGCCAACTTCTCGTAGGCTGCCTTTCTTCCCCTGTCGAGAAGACTCAAAGCAGTATGTATGAGCCGTAAACAAGTTCCCACCCCCCACCCACACCGCACACACACACACACACACACACATACACACACACATAAGAACATGCACAGAGGCTGTATCTGGGCAAAAAGAGCTTTCAGAAACCATAAGCGTCTGTCTTATCATATGATTGCTTTCCATCTGTCACGCACTTGACTCACTCGGGCACAGAAAGGCTTCCCTTTCACGCCTCGAGGAAGTCGACCAGACACTAGAGCACATGTTACAACTGCAGAAAGAACAACTGGCCATGAATGTCATGCAGAATGCCAACACGAGCAACAAGGCAGCATGGCCGCTAAAAGCGTGGAGGAAACGTAACACACGGCTCGCAGTTATTTACTTATTCAACACGCAGACTGAAGCTGTTGAAATGCTCGTTTTTTTGTTTGTTTTTTGCATTATTCCTCTGTTACAAACAGTTGAATTTCATATTGATATCTCTGTGGAAATGTTACAATTACGAGGCGCTTTTAGCGATGATAGCTTTTATAAATATGATGTTGCATAAAAAGGACATAGTGTTGTTGTTGTTGGGTTTGAGTAATGCTAAATGATGCAGGATTAGCTTTCCTTATAGTTCCTTGTTATGTATATGCTTCAGATTTGTAGTGTCAAAGAGCTCAAGTGCACTCAGGAAAATCAAACACACCCAGTCTCACATGTACGCATTTTGACCTGGTTTTCTGATTTTTCGCTGCTGCAGAAAGCTGCACCTGCTCACAGAGCGAGATAAAAGCTAATTACCGAATGATGACATGTGATGTGATGTGATGTTTACATGCTGGCAGTCATGGCGATGGATGAAAAGCTCTGCGTCTTCAGGTGGAGGATGCGTTGCGTAAAAAAAACAAAAAACAAAAAACAAAGATGGTGAAAATATTCATTTTATATGAGTGATTTTACCACACGAGCGTCTCCCATACTGACCTTTTCAACCCTGAAATGTGCATTTCAGTTGACATACATCAGGTTTGCTTTAATTATCTCACCTGACGTGTGAGAGACTGTGCCGCTGACTAACATGATGTAGCATCAGTCATTAAAATCTTAATGCAGTGCAAAGATGGGGAAGTTGCCTTTTCCGAAACAGCAAGCAGGTGATCTTGCTCATGAATGAAACCTTGCTTCCCTGTTTGGTAAACAAACGCTTTGCATGAGGTGACAGATGGCATTCTCAACCCAGAGACATTCCTCTGTGGTACCCTGGTAATCGTGATGGCATGGTCCTCCCCCAGGATGCTTTGCTGTCAGTCTGATGGACTCATTAAACACGCGTTAGAATCGGTACAGGAGCGGGACAGCTCCTGTCACCTCAGGGCTGTTTGTAACGCGATTTCCCCCAGACTGAATGGATATCAGGAGCACTAATTAAGATGTAAAAAAAATATATTATCTGGCACCTGTGCTTCCACTTGGTGCTTAATCCTATTCTCAGGGTTCTTGTACTCAGTTCCTTTTTACCCAAAGTGAACCAGGTGCTGGTTCCAGGTTGGAGGAACCCCTCTGAGAACACTAGGCAGAATCCACCTACTTTGATTTGGACTTCATTCGTGGAAAAGAGTGCAAAAAGGCTGCAGCTGTTTTGCTCGTCCATTGTTGTAATTCAGTTGTTCATTCTAGACTGCATTGTGTGTAAAAACAGCGGTCACAAAGATTTGGCTGGCTAGAGGAATCCTACTCCCTCGACCAGCTCCGGATCTAACGGGTCGGTGTTCCGAGAACATTAAGATGTTAGCTGAAGTCTGGTATAACAGATTTCCACACTGAGAGGCCGTTCTTTCTTTGGAAATGCAAAGATGTTGTTCCTGGAATGGACCTTGGTGGGGAAAAACGGAGTAACTGCAGCACAGCGTAAGAACTACTCTTGATTTATGATAGACCTTAAATTACATTTAAAAATAAAAACTACACCATTAAAAATACATTAATTACTGATTTAGGTTGAGGAACGTCTGAATGAATAGTGCGTCTCCTCTTTTATTGGTCCTCTTATTCATCTTGATGGACTTTTTCTTTAAAGAGCCATTAAAATTATTACCTGCAGACACGATGTGAAGATGTCATCAACCAATGTTTTGGAATTTATCACACTGTAATAACACACCCCACCCATTTAGAACCATGTAGTTGTGCGATTGGCTGGATTCTGTTAATTTATGCAAGCTTAACACGTGATAAATGAACATCTGGTGTCCTCAGATAAGTTCATCTTCATACTTCTCTGGACCTCATAATTCACTTAATGAATTTAATGAATGAATTTATTGCTCTTATTTGTAGAAACGTTTTTTTTTGTTCTATCTTGTTGTAAAAATTCACGGTACTCAAATCAGTCCTCATATGAAGACATGGGGACAGCCTTGGGGACAGCCATGTCTTCATATGAGGAAAATTGCTTTCTACTTTGTTCCTCACTGGAGAATTTAAGTTTCAAATTGTCATATTTTGCCTAAAACTGCTTCATTCTCATTTCATTGTTTAGTAATTGTTTAGTTTTAAATACTAATTCACTAAAATAAAAAATGAATGAATAATAATAATACAGTAATACATTTTTATAAATTCTAAGCAACTGAGATACGAATAAAAAAATTAATAGAACTTGGGTCTTGGCAGGCTGCAGAGCTAAAGAGACGACTCGTGTTTTGCTGTCAAACCGAAATTTTGAATGCTGAAAACGTTTTTCTTTCAACTAGTTCCTGGTGTCGTAATTTTGATAATGATTGCAAAAAGATGAGCGATATTAGGGGGCAGAAATGGGTTGTTGTCATTTTAATTTTTTTTATAAAACATGTTTGAATACGTTAAAAGCAAAATATTTACCCAAAGAATTTTAATACAAATTTCGGTTTGACAGAATAATCAAGATTCTAAACAAACTTTGGAGAGAATTCTAAAATTCTAAACAAACTTTGGAGAGAATAAATAGCCTATCCCAGAAGTCTACAGGTGAGAGGCAGGGCACACCCTGGACAAGCCGCCACATATAGACAGACAATCCTTCCTGCACACGCCTGTAGTCAATTTAGCGTAATCAATTCACCTAATTTTGCATGTTTTGGTGGTGGGAGGAAGCCAGAGAACCCAGAGAGAAGACACAAAGACACAGGGAGAACATGCAACGCCTCACAGAAAGGCCTCAATTTTGATTTGAACCAGCAACCTACTTGCTGTGATGCAACAGCGCGAACCACTGCTCCACCTGCACCCAAAATTCAGGAATAACCTTGAATACATTTCCGGCTGGTAATTTATAAACTTGAAAAAAAAACTTAGCTCAAACTACAATCAGTTTTAAAGAGTAACTATTTCTGCCAGCCCTGATATGTAACGAATAAGTTGTGTTGTCTATGCACCAGTTTAACATTAAATATAAAACTAGCAAGGCTGCACAGCCATCAATTGTCCCATTCGTCATCGACGGCCTCATCGTTGGTGAACAAAGCACCTGACAACCCTGGAGGGGATTTCCCCGGCTCAGCCTGACAACATGCAGCAGGAATGCTGCGACGCGTTGGCTTAACCTCTCTGCACCTCTGACTCCCATTGTCGGCCATCTGGGCTGCAGCCTTGCGTGAACTCCCTTAATACGTGACCCTGAAGGGTCGCAAGGGTCCCAGAAGGGGAACCACAGAAGAGCTCCTTAAAGGATGACATCATTTAATCTTGATGCGTCAATGCCACGGGGGTGGGGGGTGGGGGGGGGTGGGGGTCGCCTGTGTACAAAAATGTGTGCTTGATCCTGATGTCATTGGTTGCCTCTGTTGTTGCCCTAATGTCACACCCTCCCACCTAAAAAGGAGAGAATGTTTTTGCAGCTATTTCTGTCCACCCACATGCCGCTCTCCGTGAGCCTTCTCCCGAGCAAACATTGACTTCCTCTGCTAAATCCAAGCGAGGACTTCAAAGAAAATTCTGTGGAAAAAATGTCAGCGCTCATAACCCAGTGGGATTTTAAGGGGGAAAGACTTTTATGTCCAGTATGGACAGATGACATTCACTTCTGGGAATGTAGCTGCCCTATAAGAAGACCAAAGGGAGGACGGGGGGGGGCTAAAATATTAAACCAAATCAAAGAAAGAAAACGCACCACCAACGCCATCATCACCGAAACGGGAACGATTGCACAATTATTTTCAGGTTTCCTTTCAAAGATACATGAAATGCGTTTGAGTGACCCTGATCTGCAGTGCCACGTTTCCTTTTTGTCATCAATATTTATATATATATATCACTTCCCTCCCAATAGACAGTTTATGTCATATAGAAAGGCTTTCTGAGATATCTTGCAAGACAAACAAACAAATACAGACGAGTAGCTCCTCCTCCTCCTCCTGTCGCTGGAAGACGTATTGAAAGAACGACTATTTTGGGCGGGTTGCTGTTGGACACTGGTTGTTGGTTGAACTTTCTGAATAACCCATTAACAAGTAAAAAACACACTGAACATGTTCTAGTTCGTACTTTTCACTGTGGATTCTGCAATAACGCACGTTTCCTCGTGACAATCTGGGACGGCTGGGTGAAGAGAGCAGCTGGATGACGGTTTGCTGTAACATCGTTTGAACCGTTCACTAAAAGGCTAAATTTAGTGTGGCTTCTTTGATCGTGCTGGCAAAGGTCAAAGGTCATGTAATGCACGTGGCCTGCTGTGAGCTCTCAGTCCTCCAAGCACAGAAATTCCTCTTAAGACCTTTCGGTTGTGTCATTAACAACAAAAGAGGCTCAATGATTTTCAGTCTTTCAGCTTTCAGGAAGTGGCAAATGCCATGTTTATTTAATATTCTATTTAATGGTTTTTAACTATAAAAATAAGCGCAGCTTGGTGACAAGCCTGCATCGCTGACTGACGGTCACTCTGTGGTGAAATCTAGCGAGGCCAGCTTTGCGTGAAAGAAGCTGTAATTAACCGAGGGTGTCATCCGTAACGCAACCCTTTTCATGGCTTTGTTTACAAGGCAGCTTTTGATCCCTCGTCAGTGGTAGTACCAGACGCGGCGGTGGTGCTCGCCAAGGAAGGGTGGGGCACATGTTTGTTCAGAGACGCCGCAGACAAACAACGAGCGCAATCATTCAACATTATGCGGAATGAAGCGTGAAGGTTGCAGCGCGAAATGCTACTGAAAACAAGCACGCGTCTTTTCTTGGGTGATTGCTGGGATGTGTGGCATGAGCCAGATTGATGTGAATAATGATTCTAAAAAGAGACAAGATGACTCTTTGGTGTTGTTTTTCTGTGACAGGCATTCGAAACATCCAGTCTACTGATGTTCTCCTCTGCAGGATACGGCCCTATGTTAATAAAGATGTTTCCTGTATATACGGCAATGCGTCTTGCCGTGAAAGTTATTTTTCCACAACGGTAATACAAATTGTCCTCACTCTGTTTTGTTTTCTGATATGGAATCGAGCAAACATCATCTTGTAATGTGGATCTAACGTTTAGCCACGTCAAGGCATCCCGAGAAAGTCCCCAAAACTCCTTTGAATGCAAAAGGATATGAGGTCACCTCCTCGGCCGAGGCACTTCACCGGCCGCTGAACACACATGACATCATTGTGGGCTTGGTTACACGCTGGCTCGCCTCACAGTGTGCTGCATGTCTGAGATGATTGCGTGATTAAGATGTCACTGAGGTCAAGAAAGCACTGGAATATGGGACAAACTCTTCTTGAAGCATGCAACATAAAAGAGTTCGCTTAACTCCGGTCCTTAAAAACGTTCCTCAGTGATAATTCTCTACGGTCTCTATAGCTGCACTGTTTATTCTTTGCTGTCTCTGTCCCGTGGAAAAAGTTTGTTGTTCTTCTTATCTTCTGTCTGCCGCAAAAAAAGAATCCCCCCCCCCCCGCCCCCCCACCAGACACGCTGCTATCTATCACACATCGGTAGTACACAAGAAATAGAGAGAAATATTTCCAAAGGCTGCTCACTCTGTCCTCATTCCACCCAGATCTGTGTATTTCCGTTCCCTCACTACTAAAAAGCGGAGGCAGCCATGCTGACAGTCGTCTCTGTTCAAAGCATCTTTAATGGCACGCCAGTTCCCGTTTCCCCTGGGATGGTGACTGGTGGGGGGGGATAAAGAATGAAGCTGACTGTAGCTGCTGGCTGCAGAGGACCAGCCAGCTGCAGCTCATATTCCACCGTGCCAAAATCTATGCATCTTCTCCTCAAGTATGTGAGAGACATATCCGTCCCTGTGAGCTTCCGGATTGAAGGCATGGCTGTCACGATACAGTGTGAGGTACTCCTGGATGACGACCGTTTCATCTGCACAAAAACGATCTGAGCAGGAGACGATGTCTCCAGCCACTCCTGCTAGTTATTCGCCGACCTGGCACTTTCTATTATTAAATAGGGAAGAGGAGAAATCTCTTGCAATTAAACGGATCCGCCTCGAAAACTCCTCCATACATATTTCAAGCCATTTCTTGACAAATTTTACGACAGGTGTTGAACAAATCTCATTAAGGCATCCGGTGTGATGCTTAAGCCTGGAAAACAATGGCATTGTCTCCTGACTTGAGATTGATCTTCAGCTCTTATTTCCCTGTGTGTACTTATCACATGCATTACAGTCTGAGGTTAAGCGACATGCTATTAAATAGATAAGCATCACTTTGGTTTGAGTGGAATAGCTCATTTTAATTACAGGAAAGTTACAGGAAAGTTTGGCGCAATCATTTATTCACTCATGCCACAATGTATTGTGGGAACTTTTGTCACCTTTTTAAAAGCTATCTGAAATTCAATATCATTTTTTATTTAAATCTTTTTTTAACCTACTGCCTCATATGCAAATCGCATGTCGCGTGCTCTCCTTTGAGAAAACAAACAGCAAAAGAGAGAATTTAAATTTTCTACCCTGTGTTTGGTTTTTAAAAACAGTGACCCCTATTTCCACCTTAATTCATGCAAAATACCATTAGCTTTCCCTCGGGGCTTGTCGTGACGAGCAACAACTCGGTGCAAAATATAACTAGAAAAGAATAAAAGTCAAATGACGCACAAAACAGCCCTTTTTTTCACACCGAGCCGTGATGCAAAATGCCTGTCCTGGCTCATAGGCACAGCTGTGACACTCATTATCTCTAATAGTGGGAGGCTTTGTCTATTCACCTCCCGTAAAACTACAAACTGACTACAAATGTTCATTTTGCTGTGCAACCCAGCGTTTTATAAGGACAAATAATCCAACTTGTTCCTTGATTGCATTTGTGAGCACGTTAGCATTTTAGTAATGAGCATTTAGTTCAAACACGACCAGCCTTGTAAATATCGGGTCTTTTTTCAGACCCCCCCACACACACACACACATTAAAGCGATGTTTCCAGTGTGGCGTAGGTGTTCCTCCAAACAGGCGGTGAATTCGGGCCAGCCCGTTAATTCCACTGACTGGAACCTGCAGGTATGTGCCGGCCGTTCAGAAGCAGGTGGTCCCGACCACAGGTGTGTTGTGTAAAACGATTTGCCCTTGAATGTAGCCACATCTGTCCAAACAGCCCATTGGGGTCTCTGGTGACGTTACCAACCTGGCACACAGCCCTGCAGACATCGTGTGCCCATGTGTTGGAAGCAGCCGTGACAAAGAGCTGCGTAAGGCTCAGTCACCCAAAAACTGAAGCTCCTGGGAAAAGAAGGAAGGAAGCCAGCGTAGAGAGAGTCAAATCAATTAACAAGCACGGTCATGCAGCCGCCTCCTCACATGCATCCACCAGAAAATACCATTTCACAAGCATAATGTCTCTCTGTGGTAAGTGGATCATTTTTCTTCTTCTTTTTTTTAACACCGATTGTCACATTTCTGTAAAGCTGTTGCTGAGGGCTACAAATATATGTTTAGGATTTTGAACATCTGAGGTGTGAAGCATGGTGGGTGTTCGGGTGTTTTGAGCGACTTAATGGGCTCCGACTCAGCTCGATAATGGCTGTCTAATTAGGATGGCGTTAGAGTCAAAGCATGACTTGGTTGCAGTATAGCCGCCGTTTCCTCCTAGATTTCCTCATCTCTTTATTTACAGGAAAAATTGTGAGAATCTGGGCTCGTGCTGTGCGTCTGCATGGCCTGTTCAAGGGCCGCTGCTTTAATGTGAGGAGTGCTTGCTGCTAACGACACTGTCCTCAGATCTTCAGAGGCACCGATAGATCAGAGGGTGGCTGTCAGGCTCCAGGCAATCTTCGGCAGCACAGTGGAGATCCTTTCTAGCCGCTGACCCCCCCCCCCGCCCACCACCCAACCCCACCCCGGGATACAATGTGAAATTTGTGCACATTTCTAATCCAAGACAGAATGATCGATCTCGCTGATAGGCGGTTTTTGGAAAGGTTGCTTAGAGCTGAAGGAATAAATGATGTGCAATTAAAGTTCAATCCCTCATTCATATTTTAAAATTCCACTCTCAAAAAAGCAGCATATTTATACACAATAACATACAAGCAGTTTGTAAAGATGACAAGAACCAGGCTGAGCATTGTCAGGAGGGCTACTTTACATTACGGTGCGAATGAATACTGCTGAGGTCGATCCGTTATTTAGTATTTCCTGATAAAGTATTTGTTTGGATGACAAGTGCATCCTGTGGAATCAGAACTATGTTTGTGTCGATGCTCAGAAGAAAAGGATTTGAATGCCGTTTAAGGCACACGTCCAACACCTTCCATTATTTTCCGCCCCCCCCCCCCCCCTTTGCCAGTCCCTTTCCGGCTATGGTGATGAGTGTAAGGTGTTCAATGCACGCTGGCTTTATGGAAACAATACCTTTAAGCTTTATTTCCTGGAATTATTCCCCTTGGCTTTGAAGCCTGGTTTGGCAGTCTGCTGTATCCAATTAGCATCAAACAGGCAGCAGAGGTGATCCTCTATACAGCCCAAACAAAAATGTTGAATAGGTCATTTCACGGTAGCCCCCACCCCCGCACCCCCCAGAAAGCAACAAATATGTAAATCCTTGCAGCTTGCTTTAAGGGGTGACGTAATACAAAACATAAAACTTCAAAATCACGACACATAACGGCTTCTGGGATCTGACTGGTGAAAGATGGGGCCATGCATTGACAGAAAGTAGGTGAGTCATTCGATGCTCCGGGCTATTCGAAAAGGCCCTCAGGGGTTGTTTGTCTTGATGTCATCCCCTTTGACATTAATAAGGCCTTGGAAAGAGAGAAGCAAAGATTGCGGCCTTCTAACAAGCTTGATAAAGGTCTTCCTCTGTTCCAGCAAAGTCTGCAGAACATGCAACTTGTTGTGCCGACAGTTCACCGTTCAACATTGAAGATAACTTGTTTTTTATTTCATCACTCGAGGCTTCCCGAGCTTCCTTTAATTCCAACTGCACACACACCATTTGTGCTTTGCTATCACGTGAGTTAATATTCATCTTGACATTAAGCATATGTTTGAAAGTTACATCTAAGGTTTTGCAAAAGCTCCGGTCCCTATGAAAAATCCCCCTGTGATGACTGTTAAATGGAACATGATCTTTTAAACCATAATTCCTCAGGCTACCAGGGCCCCTGGGGACTAATAGCTCTGCATTTGGGGAACAAAGTCAGTCTCTATCTCATGCAACACAGCATTGCATACATAATGATTCAAATCCTTATGAAAATGCATATGCACATGAAAATCCAGACAGGCAGGACTTACAACAAAAGGTAAAAGACCAGGGACTGTTGACACTCCTCATTGAGGAGTCCATCTTCTAAACCAGCAGCCTGGCAGCTTAAAACGACGTCTGAAATCTGGATCAAATAGAGGGTTCGATTCCGTGGAAAGGTAACAGAATGTGCCGCTCTGGATCATTACGGATTTAAACTGACAACTTAAAGTTATTAATTGATAATTTAAAGATTGAAACTTTACTGACAGTAGCTATAATCCAGCTAACAGACATCAGAGTGGACTTGTGTTCAGTTCAGTCTCCAACTAAACTCCTCAGAAACTCTAGTCCACCTATTTTTGACTTTTACATTTATATATATATATATATATATATATATATATATATTAATTTTTTTGGCTTTTGCATCATGACATGACATAATGTCAGTGCATGAAAAACACGCTTTAAAAACATGTTTCATAAAGTACAGAGATTCTACTGTCGCATTAATAAAGCCCATTGCAAATAAAGGTTAACTCCAAATCCCAATTTAAAATGAAACATTCTACAAAAAAATAAAATAGAGAAAACAGTTATTGTTGAGAAAGAAACTGCTAATATAGATTAATCCTTCACCTCAACTAAACTAATTTGTTGGGGGTGCTATAGACTGTGTTGAATGGTGATGTTGTTTTTGCTAATCACGGTGGTATAATGTTCCTGCCTGAGTGAATATCTCGCCTGCAGTTGTGTTAAATTAGGCAAGTGTGCATGGCATGCTCGATTCAAATTATTTGAGCCCCCCCCCCCAACTCATTAACAATGCAATGTGAACTCCTGATCCTGCAGGGTATTGACATTAATTCCCCACACGCAGCGGTTTGGAATGCTTAAAAAGACTCTATGAAGCTTGCCCAGGCTGCTCTCAGAAGGAAGGTTTTTCAAAACAAACCAACCATTTGCTAATTTGGGTCTTGCAACTTGCCTGAAGAAGAGGCCTGCATAATTAAATGAAGGGCAAATCATTGGCTCTGTGTGCATTGCATGCAACACATTCACAAGCTCATCAGCCGCGATAAGACGAAGAGCGCCCGTGTTGTTGTACAAGTTGTCGATTTAGCTTTAATCCCGCTTGATGAGGTAGACTTGTTACTAGGATCTTGTTCTGCTCCTCCTCGTCCAATCCCGTCCCAGCAGCTCGGTCTTTGCCTCGACCTTGGCCAGTGGATTTCCTTGAGGGCAGGGTGGCCACTCTGGAAGTTGAGCCGACTTGCTGGGGGTTGGAGGAAACAGAGCGGCGAGTGCTGAGGCAGGCAAAGAAATGTATGAATGACTGTGAAGTGGAGAGCATGGAACCAATCAGAACCAAGAGGAAATCTGCTAGCCAATCACAGCGAGCTTCTCTTCTCTGCCTTGAGCATCTCCCTGACTTCTTCTCCTGACTGTTACCAGGTCACTGTGCCTGCCTGTGCCTCTGAATAATCTGTTTCATTGGGTCAGTGTGCCTCTCACAAAGCGCCTGACTGGCTGGTTGGGCATACGCGGTTGCTAGGGAGCGGAGCCAATCCCAGCAAGGCGGAAGTTTCTCCTCGGTTTCTAGGCAGGTTTCACGTGCTGTAGATGAGATGTTTTTGGCGGGAGAGTGAGGGAGAGAGAGCAGGAATGGTGGCTTCAGGGTGAAGTGGAGCATGTGATTATATCTCAGTGCATGTGTGTGTGTGTGTCAGAGAAAGAGAGAGAGAGAGAGAGAGAGAGCATTAATATGTGCATGTGCAAGTGGAGTGTGCATGTTTACGAGCACGTGTTCATTATGCCCTGCCTCTTGCTTTCTGATGCAACATCGAACTTTGTCTCCTGGGCTACTAGGGGACCGTGTTATGTTTTTTTTTTTTCTTCCTGTCCTCACAGGAAACGAGAACCAATTGCTGCGCTGTTGCCATCGGAGTGGGGAGGTTTGTTTTCCCTCCACTTTCATCCCTGGTACCTCCCCATCGACAGTTACCGTAGAAACAAGAGCAACTCCAACTCTATTTCCATCCATGTCTCCTTCCTTCAATGATTTATCATTGCTTTCTTTCTTTCTTTTTTTTTAATCCACCGCACAGTGCCGACTTACCAACACTTAAGCAGCCAATGAAGTATTTAGAAAATTGTGTGACATCCTTGAAGAAGATTTGTATAAAAGCAGAGATGAAGAACAGCAGAATCACATTCTGAGGGGCATTTTGTACAGCGGCACCTGAACTCCTCAGAGCTAAAAACAGGTCAAGATTGCGATGTAACAAGATGAACTGTGCTTCTTTCATAGAATAGCTTGGTCTCCCCGCCCAAATGAAAATATCTCAGGAATATCTTTCACCAAAATATAATCTGCTCCATATTCTTGAACCCTCCGTTAACAGAGGGCGGCAGTTCATGACATGTGACGTGAACTTCCTAAAATCCCATCATTGCCACTTGAGTGCTCAGTGAGGTGCAAGAATTACACTGAGACCAGAGCGTCAGTGGACAGCCAACCACTGGCGTCGACTAAATGGTCAATTATAGCTCAAAAATCACTAATTTAGGCTTTTTTTATTTATTGAAAAAACACAAAATTAAATGGGATTTAAAGACCTTGGTCAGAAGAATTGGGCCAATTTGATTCCATGTAAATTTTAGATTTGGCTGATCACCCCACCTTTTTTTCATATTTCTTTAACGTTACATGGCTTTCGGGTTGGTATCTATGACTGTGTGTATTATGGTGCCGATCCTAATAAAAATCCAGATTCATTCATTCTCCTGACCACTTCTTCTGAAATCCGGCTCACAGGTATTCCGGGAGAGAGGCTAGAAACGCTGCTAGCTCGCCGCAGGGCCTCACACAGACAAACAATTGATATGGACAATTTTAGGGTAACAAATTCACCTCAGCTGCATGTTTTTGGAGAACCTGAGGAGAACCCACGCATACACGGGGAGAACATGCAAACTCCTCACAGAAAGGCCCCAAGCTGGATTTGAACCCGTGACCTTCTTGCCGAAAGGATAAAACAAAAACCGTTTTTAATGAACAGGGCTCAGAGCATCCTAGACAGGTTTTGGACAAAGTGGTGATGCGTTAAGAATATTTTGTGGCTGGTTGTTCAGAATAATGTCCGTTCAGGTGAGTATTCTAACTGGAAGCCGAACTAAATTGTTGAGAATGGTTTCAGAGCAATAATTAACATATCTGCGAGGCGTCTTAGTTATCTTAGATTTACTTTTTGGAGCTGTGGGCCAGTTTTTCTAAATTTTAACTGCCAACTCCTAAATAAATTGCTCAGACACGTGCAAGGACAGATGGAAATTGGATTTTGCATGTTGCACAGGTGTCTTAAGGCAGACGGTTGTTTACCACCCGAGCTGCTGCCACTACTGCTCAGTAATCATTAGCTGTTCTTTTACATCAACATGTCATTGCTGCTGGAAGTAGGTGAAGAAAAGCTACGAGAGCGATTTCCAGACAACGCTTCATCCGAAAACACACCCAGTGTCACTCCTGCATTTAATTTGTGACATTAAAGGGGTGTCAAAATACGTATAATCATATGGAAGACCCCCCCCCCCCCCCCCCCCCCCCGGGGCAGTTCTGGGCTTCAAATGTGTTACCTTTGGATGAACTCCGGGAGAGCTGCGCTCATTGGCTGAGCCCCTGCTGTACCTGTGGTTAAAATCAAGAGACTTTGGCAGGAAGAGGAGGAAGAGGATAACCCATGATATTGTGTCACGTCTGTCATGAAATTTCACAATCAATTGCCGTGAAAAGCAGGCTCCTAAAACAGGGATTCAGCGAGATAATTAAATGGCAAGGGCAGCACAACCGTAAAATCGTGGCGGTAAAGTAAATGCAGAACAAGCACAAATGCGAGCAGACTTGTTTGGGTGTGGAACGGATTGAAGACTGAAGACAAAGCGTCTGGACGTCAAGCACCATTAGGGATAAAGACACAAAGCAAATTGCGTGATTATGCAGTGAACTTTGAAACATTTCAACATCCAGAGCCTTGTCACCTCTACTGGCGGCAGAGACTCAGAAATAACTCACTGTGGATCATCTCTGACTGCCTCGCTGGGGAAAATTGCAGGAATAAAGATGAGCCGGGACACACTGTCTGCCACGACAACTGACACATTAGAGGTACTGGAAGTTTCAGCTTAGATGACAAGTTCTGAGTTCAGCGCAAACACAAAGGCTGTTTTGCTGCTTCAAAGCGGGCTGGAGCGGTGCGCTTGAAAGCAAAAGACAGCAAATGACTTAAAACGGAGGATGAGCTTGCACAATGCACGACGTTTGTGCTTCAGAATGCTTTGCATTGACAGCGCGTCGTGTTATGTTCTCTGCCAAAAACAGAGAACAAATCCTATTTGCAAGACAAATGTGGCAAACAGTTTCCAAAAACACAGATTAACTATTGAAAAACGACTGTATTCCCCAGAGTCCACTGGCGACGAGCTAACCGACTTTGATTGGAATAGACTATTCTTGGAGCTGTTGTTTGCAACATTAATTAGTTATTGATAGAGGGAACTCGGGGGGGGGGGAGCATTTTGTATAGCGTTTTGCATGCAAGTCGATTTATTGCACATCTTTATTTTTCCAGTGCAGCACTGTATTGCGCTACTAATTTTTTTTAAAGTTTTCGCCTATGAAAGGTAACTTTCATTTATGAAAACCACATCAAACTATTCCAAAGTGGATGCTATCAATGATTTAAATACACTTTTTCACTTAAAAGCCGTGCCCTCGATATTAAACAGACCTAAAAATAAGTTAGCTATTCTGCTAAGGACATAACATCCAATAGTTCATTTCAAATGAATTGTTTAGTGCAGTGCAGCATGTAAACTGGAACCTCCACAAATCTTAATGGCTCAAGTATAGAATAGAAATCCATTATAAGCTTGTTAATAGGTTCAGTTGGGTCAGAAATGTACTGGAATAGATTACCTGTTTGAGCAGTGTCTTGGTAGAATTTTTTTTTTAATGCAAAATATGCAAACAGGGCTACACATCAATAAGTGTAAAATACATTTTAGTGTCTCACATGTATGCAACCTGATGGAATGCCCAATGACTGACGAATGGCCACGAAAAGGGACGTAAAATGAGTCACACAAAAACAACGACCATCTCATGTATTCTTTGAAATGTTGGGTGGGGTCGGTCTCTCTGCAGCATTGGAGGTGGAGGGGGTTGGTGTTGACGGGGTGAGGGGGGAGGCATCAGGGGGCATCTTAAACATAGCTGAACAGGGTTTTTTTGTTGTTGTTGTTGCTGTTGTGAACACAAATTTCATGGGAGCATTGCGACCAGCTGAGAAAAGCATGCTTCAAAAGTTAACACCGGCGTACAATAATGAAGCGGGACAGTGTGAAATCAGAAAATCCTGCAGGAGATGTCCGATGCGCCATGCAAGAGAAAAGAAAACACATCCGCTTTCAACCAGAAACTATCTCCTGGGAAAATCTGACTCACACGATGGGATCACAAAGTCTCACTTCTCTTGCCTGTCAGTTTTAAACTTACTAACCCCCCCTTGGTATTTAAGGCTTGGTTTCACTTTACTGGTTTTTCTTCCTCTTTTGAGTAATGTCAAGGCATGCTGCCACCCTGCAGTGAGTGTCACCACCCATGACTGATGTCGACTCCGATGTTGCCGTGCATTCATCTGATGAGGGCAGCATGCTGGCTGCCCTGAAGGGATGAAATAAAATTGGCTCCCTGTTGCTATCAATAAAATGCTGTCAAATCACTAGGATGCATTCAAGGACGTTTGAGCAGTGTTATGTTATGCTATGCGTTTTCTTTAATCCAATGATGCCTTATCCGAGATCAAATCCATAACCATAATTCAAGGTCACTGCATTTGCTATCGCAAACCATTTACATCTGGACTTTTAATTAAATGTGCACCAAAGTGCACACACTCGTGGATAACAACCCCTCAACATGAATATAAAATAATAATAAAAATTATATCCATGAATTATTCCCTCTGAAATTTAAGAAAATGTTGTATCTTGCCATGATAAAGGATGTGAATACTGTACATTCCTTTGCCCAGATCCATACCATAATGTAATGGGGACTATTCTGGCCACAGACTCATCCTCACACCATCAAGGTGAAAACTTTAAACATAATGGTAAAAGAAAAGTTGCATCATATTATCAGGAAAATCATCAAAGGTAAAAAAAAAAAAATCATTTAACAGAATGTGTAATGTTATTATTACAATTATATCACAGTAATAGTATTACAGTGTATTGATTTCGAGGTTGAGGAAGTGCACAAACTGCACATCCTCTGCAGGTACGATAGCTGTACGAAAATAGTAGTGAAGGTACAATATAAATATAATATAATAAAACTGAGAGTGTACTCATATGATAAAACTAGGTAGGATACATGACTAATTGATCGGGTTAGCCTTCATGTGTTTATGCTATGCCTCCTTTATAACGTTTGCAAGACACGCATTCACACAATGAAACATTAACAAGCATGTGTGGCAACTCCATTGGATAATGTCATTGTTTTTTTCCTTGACTGTACTCAACCCATCATCACAAATCGTGCTGTTGAGCATTTTTAATCATCAGTAATTGGATGGGCTCAAGACTCTATCTAGCAGCCACTCCCAATCAGCTGAGATGAGCTAAAAACAGTCACATGTTGTATCTGGGTTTCTGTTTTTCCCTTCCACGTGTCAAGATACTCGGAGCTGAAGGCGGGATCAAAACAAACCATCTGATTGGTCCACTGCGTGTCACCAGCTTCAAGTGGGGCTGCTCTCTTAAAGGGCCAGACACTGTTTGTGTCCGCGCTGACAGATAACAGACACGTTTTTATCGCGTTTACGTTTCCTCGCCACCGCATTTGTGCCAAAACCGTCCAGCAGTGTAAACGGTAAACGGTTTCGGTGTGCGGTGTTTGCTTGAACACGAGCTGACGACTCGGTTTTCTTTCACATCATTAACGAGGGGCGGGTCCCTCCGGTCGAGGCGGGTCGTCGGGACACCAACGAAGAAGAAGGAGAAGAAGAAGAAGAAGAAGAAGAAGAAGAAGAAGGAAAACACAGGAGCCTTTTCCGAGGCAGCGAACGTCCGCCGGTGATTGTTGATGCAAAGAGGAGTACGAGACGCGTCGCCGCGGTAGGAGACGAGCGAACGGGGAGACACGGAGAAACGGAAAACGTGTTTTCTGGCGGTGAGTGAGACGCGCGTCACATTTTTAAAACGCGCCATTCCGACCGACGTCGCGCTCGGCGAGTTTGTCAACAAATGTGCGGGCATGCCCGGGCAGGGATGGAGTGAGCGCTGCGCGGACGTAGCGGGGGGTCGGTGCGTGCTAGGCGGCGTCTGGAGACGTCGTTCCGCCGCGTTTCTGTTTTCCGACCCGCCTGAGACTTTCTTCTGTTGTTTCACCGGACGAAGAGAACAATAACCGGCGTCGTCCATCCTGGACCGCGGACGCCCCGCTGTCCGTCGGACACATCTGGCGTGTTTTTGTAGTGTTTTTGTTTTTGTTTTGCTATTCCGCAATATTAAAAGCAAGAAAGTGTAATATTACTATAAAAAATATAGTCAAAAAAAAGTGAAATTAGCCATGCCCCGTTTTAAATGTTAGGGTTTACTGCCTCGGGTTGTGGAGAGAAATGTCCGCGGAGGATAATGACTCCCGCCTCGGAGGCTCCGTCCGAGATGCTGGAACGTTCATCGAGTTTGTTGTTGTTGTTGTTGTTGTTGTTTTAACGCTGGCGGAAGTTCTGCATACTTTTTTAATCAAGTAAAAGTGAACTTTAGCGGTGTGTGTGTGTGTGTTTCTGTTCAGACTCGCCTTTTGCTGGAGGTTCGGCTGTTATTAGAGATTGTTCTGTGGACAGAACCGAGCCGACCCGACCCGGCGCCGGGACGGTGCGCGCCTGAGACGCGACCCATTCCGGCTGATGCTCCGGAGCTCCCATCAACAGTCTGAACGATCATAATGAAAACGGTGTAAAAAAAACCTTTTCATAATTTCTGTACAAAGTAACGTAATACACAAAGTAACGCACACACAAAGTACAGGACGGGAACTCGTCACCAGTTTAACCCTGCATTTGCCCCACCAATCGCAGGATGCGTTCACGGGCAGAAGGAGAAGTCGCTGCAGGGCTCACCTTGTTGTGCTCTCCGCCCAGAGCCGTGCACGGAGGAAAACCACGTGCACGGATGGTGCAGCAGAGGGAGCCACTTTCTGTGCAGCTTTGAGCGGCTTGCAGCCAGGCCTCCTCCCCCCCAGCGGTGTTGTGTGTGCGTGTGCGTGTGTGTGTGTGTGCGTGTGCGTGTGCGTGCGCGCGGGTGCGTTGTGTCTATCTGTAGGGTTCTCTGGCTGTGTTTGTGTGCTTCCACGCAGTCCAGTCCTCTGCTGTCCTCTTGGCACAGAGGACAGCTTTCGATGCTGGAAGCGAGGTTAGCGCAGAGCGAGGCTAAAACACGGAGGCATGCTTCTGTTTGGCGTAAAGCAAATACTCAGACTGACAAATCTTCGACTGAATATACTCGTGGCCTGCCTGATCATTCCGGATCTTCCACCGCTGTTTTAGGTTTTGTACTTTGACATGATGTGATATGACATCATGCAAAGGGACACTTTCACAAAGAGATCTACGACTGGGGGGGGGGGGGCACAGTCAGCAAACACTATACCAGTATATCCAGTTTCAACCCAGCCCGCCTGTCTCCGCTTACACAAGAAAGGGACAAGATGGGTACCTTGGCAAAAAAGAAGAAGACGAAACAGTCGTTCAGACTGTGGCATGTGGCCAAGATGGAGGAGGGCGTGCCTGTTTGCGTTCGGCAGGCACGATGAGGATGGAGTGCGACTTTGTTATCGCCCTCACGGAGCGGCTATCGAGCTGAACTTTGGCTTGGCTCGGGTTTCACTCGCGCTCCACCTGCTGCCGAGCGTGTTGGTAGTGGAAACATGGAGCAACAATAAGCACAGCCCTAAATCTTAATCTCCGGAGCGTTCCGGGCTCTGTGCTGCACGGGGGGGGGGGGGGGGGGGGCTCATACGGAGTTAGCCGCCCGCTGGGCCCGCTGGGTCTTCCTGTTCATTTTGCTCCTGTTGCTGTAAGAGTTCAGCTGCTCGGGGCCTTTTACATGTTTGTTGCATTACCAGAAGGGAGACTATCCACCTCCGACTGCTTGTTTTCAATATTACAGCATCACACGAGTTTAGCCTGTCACTGCGCATTATAATGAGTCATTATTCAACGTTAACAGACGCGGTTAGATCACTTTCTATTTGCCAGATGTCTAAAGTTCCCACTGATGCTGAGTCAGCATAAACGCCGTGTTATAATAGGTGCGTTTACATGGACAAAATGTCTTTATTCCGATCAGAGTTCAGAGTAAAATTGTGATCCGATGCGCCGTGTTCATGGACCCTAAAAATCCGATCCGATTAGGATTTGCGTGTTCATGCATCACACTTTTGATCGGAACAGAATATTCTGACATGCGCAGTTTGACCACCGGAAATGGTAGAAGAAGAAGCGTAGCGTAGCAACTTCCGCTGTAAACAAATCATCGCTCGGCGCTATTCTGCCTGAAACGTCAGCGTTATTTCGCTCGTTTTCCCCGTTTGCGCTTTTACTTTCCTCCTTTAATGTCTCCGGCAACATGTTTGTTTCAGATATTGCCCAGTTCTGTCTTCCGCCCGCCGTGCTTTTCGCTCGCTCTGCTTCAACTAGCTTCCGGCAATAGCAGCAGCGCGGTCAGAATTTTAACCGGGTTAAATGTGTCCGTGTAAACGCACCTAGTGTTAAGCGTGCACCACAGGCCTGCAGACAACTCTCACCTAAAGTTTGCCTCTGGTGTCCGCTCTCTCGTCTTTCCAGGTGCTGAGGCGTCGGATGGATGATGAGGAGGAGGACATGTCACGGCCTATCTCGCAGCTCTGGGGAACGCCCTTTAGGGACATCAAATACGAAGAGCGAGCCACACAGATCACGGCTGGGCAGGCCCTCGCGGCCGCCGCGGCGCCCTCGTCGCGGAGCCACGGCGACGGCAGCATCGGCATCAGCACGCTGGCGTGTGGCTTGTTCCGGCAGCCTCGCATGCCCTTTCACGGTAAGAGAGGGGCGCGGTGATTTAAGCCTGCCGGACGTCGAGGTGGCCTCTCGGTTTTAGAATTTGAGCGTGTGTGGAGAATCTAGCGATTAAAACCTGCTGCTCCGATTTGGTGAGTGTCAGATCAGGAGATTTCTAGGGCAGCGGTTCTTAACTTGGGTTTGCTCGAACCCCGGGGGTTCGGCGGAGGCCAAGACACAACGGTGTGCGCATCGTTCACGCTGCGTACGCGCGTATGATTCGTCACAGCTGATCACGCCGCATCGCGTTGGCCTCAATGTCAGGGCCGCAGAGAATTCGGTGCGCTCAGTCGTCGACCTCTGACCCGTGGCTGCACTTAATTTGGTCATTTCCATTTTAATCTCTTCGTACTATGTCGAGCAAGAAAAAAAGAAAGCGGTTGGACGAATACTCGTATGTCGAGGTATTACTGTACTGGCCTGTCCTGTATTACTGTAAGTTTTATTTTTCCAATTATGAAGGGTTCAGTGAATGCGTGTGTGAAAACTGCGGGGCTTAAGAACCGCTGTTTTCCCACAAAGTCAAACCTGTTCCTAACCAAACAGGAAAAACAGACATTAAGTTCAAAAAGCCGCTTTTATATAATTTAATAACCAGATTGTTTGCCGTACCCTGTAATTGCCTTTATTATGTCATTACTCCGAGCAAACTAAATCTTAATAACTGTCATATTCCAGCCGGTTTCTTTAACATGCATTTTAAAGCAACATTAAACGAAGCACTTCAAATAACCTATCCTCCACACACACACACACACATAAAGGCAACGTGTCTACACGAAGTCCAATAGCGTTTGGCCTTTTTGTTAATCAAATCAGCGTGGCGCCCGCCGCCGTAATGAATGTCGAGGAAGAATGTTGTTTGTTTGCTGAACTCAGGATCAGCATGTGAGACGCACGTCGTCCCGTGCTTAAGTGGATAAACGCTGTCCTGCGATCACCTTGTCCCTCATTGTCCTCTCTCCGGTAATGGGCGCCGTGCGCTCGGGCCGTCGCCACGTCTCGTCCCGAGCACGCAGTTTCTGAGAGATGCTGTAGGCGGGATAGAAAGCCATTCTTCACACATGATAACTTTAAAAAAAAAAACATATTTCACTACGAGCGGCATGAATGCAAAGCAAGCGCTGAGACGACGGGTAAACTGACCGCCACGCCTGCCGAGTTTTTCAGCGGCGTCTTTGTGGATTTTACGAGTTGAACTCCTTCTTATTTATCCATCAGAATATCTGCTGCTATAAAAAAAAAAAACCTGTTCGTGTTTCACAAAGCAATGTAGCACCAGTGCTAAGTGCTGCAGCGTTTATTCACTTAACTAGTCACTGAACAAATTATACCAGGCATGACCTGAAGCCGGTGTATTTAACACAAATTTAAACGAGCTTTAAGAGGCTGGGATGTTTTCTTTTCAGGCAATGCTGGATTGCGTTCACATTTCCCTGCTCATTTTGAGCCGATGGAGGACCAGGGAGAGAGGCCGATTGAAGAGGAGGCGGAAGAGGGCCCAGGGGAGGAAGGCGGCGGCGTGGCGGCGAGGCCGGAGGAGCAGGCAGGAGTGAGCGCCGAGGCACAAGTCGGGCGCAAACTTCGGGAGATCGGAGACAAGTTCCAGCAGGATCACATCGAACTGGTAAGCCTCGCCGCCAAGCAGCAGAGTGGCGCCTTCCCACCCGAAACGGCCTGCTGGAGGGGGGGGGGGTTGCGTGGGCTGTGAGGTCTTCAACTGGACTTTGTTGCTGTGTTTACTTCATGCATGTCACACCTTGGGCCAATTTGTTTGGGGTGAAGTATTTTGGCAGCTGGACTGGCTGCAACCCGCCGGGGCTTAACTCCAGCCGCGCTGTGATTCCTCTGATCCCCCCCCCCCCAACTTCCTTTCGTTGCATGCGTCTCGCTAACTTGAGGGTAGACCGACCTCCACTTCCTCAAAGATGCCCTGAGAAGCGAGAACCAGTTCGGGGCTCGCGAGGCTTTTAGAGATGATAAACGTAATTGGGCACGGAGCTTCGCAATTTGTGGCACTCCCGCGGGAATAGTTAAACACACACACACACGCACCGTGTGTAGCTGGAAAGCTCCACTTACTAATGTGTCACAAGCTTACAGATGTTTCAGCAGCTGGAGAGGGCAGGTTCTCCACTCTGTTTCTGTGCTTGCATTAGTTTGTAAAGCTGGGAGAGTCCACATCACCGCCTGACCCAGAACGTAGTTAATAAGTAGGGACATACTGGGAACGGATCCGTATCTGCTGGTTGGACCGTTCTCCCGCGGAGGGGAAGAAGGAAAATGAGATTTCTAGAAAAAGGAACAAAGAAAGTGAGAAATTTGGACAAATATTTTCGACAGCCGGTGAGATCGATGCGACAAACACGAGCGAGACGCACGTCTGAGTCTGGGTCGACTCGGCTGGCTGTTTATACGCGCGTCTAAAAATAGAGTCTGACTCACGACTACCCACAATACCTCAGTTGTCCTGCCGACTGCCTCGGTGTGTGTGTGTGTGTGTTTTGGATGTGTGACTCTGGCAGAGATAAGAGCGACTATTTACTTATTTTATCTGCTGTCTCCTCTCGACTTTGTTTAGTCCTGCAGCGATATGATCCTGTATGAATATTCTGAACGGAGCGTAATCACAAGTAATCTGTTCTGAGCCGCTCCCTCGCCGCGCCGTCTCTGTTGCTGTTGTTACACTTACGGCCCCAAGGAAGCGTTATGGTTGTGGACTAATGTATGTATATATTATACACATCTATGTATATTTGTGTTTTGTGCACTACCTGTGTAGGAAATCAAACGCTAACCTAACATGGAGTGGAGGAGCAAAAATTCACGCACTTGCCCCCCCCCCCCCCCCCCCCCCATCGAGCTTCCCGACGTTCCCAGCAATCCCAACTCGATGCAGGAGCAGCCGACGGGACTGAATTGAACTGGCACCGCTAAATGTAACCCCTAACTGGTCCTAATTGCCTTAATTCTAGATTGTCAGGCTTATTTAAACAGCACCCTGGTTTCTGCCAAACGCTGCCATTTACGTGGGCTGTGTGTGTGTGTGTGTGTGTGTGTGTGTGTGGGGGGGGGGGGGGGGGGTAGCGGGAATGCTTATGCAACAGGCTGAAACAACATCTCCGGCTTTCTGAACGGCTGTTCATTAAGCCGGGGGTAGCTGTGCAGCCCCGGAGATGAGCAGAGGGCTGCAGGGGGGTCCTCTTAATCAGCCCGCCCCACGCCAGAGCACGATGGGACCGGGAGGTGACGGAGGCCGGGAGGTGACGGGGGCCGCTTCTGTTTCCCGCGCTGATTATTCGGCTGACTTTGCTACGGGAAGCGTTCTGCCCGTTAGCATCAAAGTTTCTGTTTTAGAAGTCAACAATGCATTTGTTTTTGTTTTTATAAGAGTGTCTGACTCCGGCGGGAGGAGGAAGAGGAAGAGGAAGGTCGGCACTGTCTTGGTCCGCGGTCGAGTTTTGCGATTAAAAGCTCGAGCTCAGGCTTTATCTTAGTCCACAAAGATTTGCCGGAACAAACGAAAGGTTCTGAAGTCATTTTCATCGCCGCAGGGGCGAAGCTCTGAATAGTGGCGCTGCGTTCCGACAGTCTCTCCCGGACCGGATTAGCCTAATGTGGATTCTCTCCTGTCTTCCCGCAGTTCCTGATGCATCAGAGACAAAACCTGCCCGTCTGGATGCGCCTGACGATGGCCCTGCTCGGCATTCTGTTCCCCAGAGAGGCTCCCTTCCCCCGTCTGAGAGGAGCGCAGAGATGAAGGAGCCTCCTTCTGATCCCTCCTCAGCCTTTGCCCCCCCCCCCCCCCCCCCCCCCCCATCTTCTCCCACAGGGACAAGGGACTGGACTTTTAAGAGATGGCACTGTAAGATGAAACACGGGTTTGGATTTTGTTTTCTAATCAAATATGAAGATGAAATGAAGAAGACACTGGCCACCGCTGGACGGCGGCCGATGACAATTATTATTATTATTATTATTATTTTTGTTTGTTTTTCATCTTTCCAAGAAGGAGCCATTCTGTTTTGAAGAGATATTTTCGAAATATTTGTAAGATGACCTATTTTGTACAGTAAACTGCTCTTTTTATTTGGCGATTCAAGTCTTGAAGGACCTCTGTCAGTCCAGGGAATGCCTTATTCTCTCGCGCCGCAGTCCAACGCTCGCATTAAGGGGCTCTTAAGAAAGAGATCAAGTTTAAGATTCGGCCACTTTCATGGCGGCAGACTGTGGACACAGACATTTCTGTGCTGACGTTACTGACTTGCAACCTTGAAGACATGAGGCACATTTCAAATTGATTCTCAGAAACACAGCCGGTCCTGGACTGTTCCACACTGGCTAAGGGTTGCACTGCTGGTTGGTCAAATGAGTGTTTTACCAGCTTCCACTGTTGCCATAGAGACATCATATCGACCCGTTGTCATCCGTCAGCGTCCCCATCTCCACGGCGACTCGCACGTGGCCCAAGCACCCACTGTGTAGGTTCAGAGCCTTGTCGATTTAAAGGGTTAACACGCACATACTTGAATTTAGGTGTATCGAACTTTAAGCGATGTTGCGATTGCACTTTTAACTTGTGCTCGTGTGCGTGCAGGACTGGTTGCTTACTGTTTCCAAAAAAGACGCCATTATTCTGAAGCCAAACAAGCACAAAGTCAAACAAATCTCCTTTTGTGGGGACGATGACGAGCAGGGAACTGGAAAAGGATAAGAACCTGAAAAAAAAAAAGAAAAAGGAGGGATGGATGTCATCATTCCGTTTCAGGTTCTCTTTCTCTCGCTGGTTTGACAATCACACCTGTCCGTTGCTGCATTGTGGGTCACCTGCGGGACATTTCTCAGCATCTTTAGGGGTCAGCAATAGTCATGGAAGGAAGTAAAGTCTTAGGGATCTGTTTTTTGCATTTGCAATCAAACTGACAACCGCAAAAGAACATTTCCGACAGCATGGCCGTCTTCTCCCTGAAATACAGATTATATTTGTTGCAAACCTTATTTGGGTTAAAGTTACAGAGATGCGTTTCTATTTCATTTTACTCCAGGCCGAGCTCTAACCGTCTGAAGCACTGATTCAAAGCGGACGCGTGGATAATATGCACGCATCAACTCAACCTTTCGTTTAAGTGCTTTCTTACCGCCGGCGAGCTCCACTGAGAACGTTGTAAGAATGACTTCTGTACAGATTTAAAAAAAGAAACAAAACACACACACATCTTTGCATTTTGGTATCAGAGATACGTTTATACATCCTTGTGCAACAACTGCTAAGTCAGCGTTCTGCAATGACACCGCCACTGTTTCTTAATGTCAGATTTTGAACATTTTAAATTCAATGTATTTTTTTCAGCCTTTTTTGTAGATTTACAACACGGGCTTTTGAAGACACTGATAGGGTATTTTCTTCTCCTTTATGTTTTGCCAGGGAGTAGTTCATAAGTATTTTATATACCCAATACTTACTATGAACTTGAGTGAGCTGCCTCTGGGTGACGGCTCCTTGCGTCAGTAATCAGAGTTCTTCGCACCGCTGGCACTCCGTGTTGCAGGTGAACGTTATTCTCCCTGCAACTCCACAAGAAGCAAACCAAAAAGTGTGTTTCCTGCAAAACACTCAAAGCTGAGCCAATTCAGAGCCGACTGCGAGTTCGACGCTCGACTGCTCCCTGTCCTTGACAGTGAACAAGTTGGATTCTTCTGGATAATTTATTCTAATTTATTTTTTTTGTGTGTGTATATTTGCTCAGTGCTACTGTATAGATGCTAAATCAGTGTACAGTTCTTTTCATTGGCGACTTGCATTCGGTGGCGTGTTTGATGCCCGTGTGTGGGGAGGTTGGACTAAAGCCATGTGCCTCGTGCGCTCTCACACAAATGCTGCGAGTCTTTACAAAATCACACCAACAACTGACGACAACCCGACAATCAAATGTAGAAAAATGTGCCTTGTGAGAAACAGACCTACCGCATCATCATCCACCACTTGGCATACTTTTACCCAAAGCCGCCGGTCACTGCTCTCGCTACGCTCGGACTCCACGTGATCGTCGCGCTCCGGTAGAATAGATTTGGCACAAACAGTACAATGTGTTCCTTGTGCCTTGATATATATATAAAAAAAGAAATAAATTGATTTCCTTCCATTGGTTCACGAGGCACAGGCTCAACCTTTGACATCTCTCAGCATGGCAAAAAAAAAAAAAAGCGCGCAAAACGTTCAATTTTAGAACCGACTGTTTGCAGTTAATGTGCACTGTAAAAAAAAAAAAACTTTCTTTTTTATTTACTTGTAAACTGTATTCTGCAGCTCTCCTTTTCTACTCTTGTGCTGAACTTCCCGTCTAGATTTCTTGAGATCTATAATGCTGGATTGGCCTAGCTCGTCTGAGTTGTTGTGCTTTATAACCTGCAATCTAGCGGGGCTGTGGGTTTACACTTGAAGACGGAATGAGCCACCATGGTGCCCGGTGTTACGCGAGACGAGTCGAACAACGTCTCAGTCGGCCTGTTGTTGGTCTGAGCCTGTCGCCACCAACTGCTGTTTTATTTCTTCAACCTTCAGTGTCTTTAATATCAAATTTATTTGATCCGTTTTGTTTTTTTTGGAATATCCAAGAAAGAGTACATCTATACTGTCAAGTGCTGTGATTTGGTGTTTTTTATACATTAGACATGAATTTGACGCAGCTATTGTTGCTATCTTTGTTAACATTTTTTGGGAAAGTTCTCCAAATCTTTTTATAAGAAGATGAAGAAAGAACCACACAAAAACTTTTTTTTTTTTTTTTACTTGCCTATGATTGCTTTTTTTTGTTTTTTCCCCCCCAAATGTTGTGGCATTTTCAATTTTAGATGTTGACAAGTCTGCTGTGTTGCTCACAGTTCAAGGGCTTTTCAATCATATGTAAATGGGGTCAAAATGCATGTCCAACATTCCTGGAAACAAAAAAAAATCTGTATCTTAAGGGTTTGAATGTAATTTAATGGAGTAAAAACTACGCTATCTCTTTGATACATGAAGCGAACATGAAAGTGGAACTTATTTCGGACTTCCGCGCTGCGTGTGCAGAGGGTTTGCTCTGTCGCCACGTGGCTTTCTTTGCGTTCAGAGTGGTCTCAAGGATTTCACACTCAAGTGTAGTTCGAGGTGAGACCCAGGCCAGATGTAGCAGTTTTGGTTAAAGCGTTGGTTGTGTTATCGATGGGACCGCTCTGTGTCTGCTGCACGCGTTTCAAGCGGCACAGGACACGGAGCGATGGAGGGAAGAGAGAACCGGGGACGTTTGTTCTTTTTCTAGTGCAATATGCTGTACATAAGAGCTTGGCTCTCGAAATCTTACAGTTTCCTCTTCTGTTGTTAAATGGGTACATTGTTGGGGGGGGGTTTGTTTTTCATTAAAAATTTATGGACATGTACAATGGCTTGTGTGTCTTCTTTTTTGCTTTTTGCTAAACAGAAATAATTAAGCCTCGACAATTTTTCCTATTTTAATTTCACTATCAAAGAAAACTACATGAATAGTTGTTGCTGTTTAGTCGGCATTGTCACACTTGGAGTAATTGACACACGTTTCTAGGACAACAGCAGCTGACCTGGAGTGCAAATGTTTAATGAAAGATGCTGAAAGCATCTTAATTAATAGGTGACATCGCCCAGTGTGCTTTTCATTTATTTTTAATGCCGTTGGATTCATGAGTCCTCTTGCACACTGGTCTGTCTCCTCCTGAGGTTCTCCCTGATCGAGAGGATAAACATCTTGAATCGGAGGTCATCCTTCCATTAAGCATACATTTTCTGATCCCAGGCCAGGGACTGGCAACCCTTTTCATGGTGAGTGCAACTTTACAATAAACTCAAGCCCAGAGTGCCAACACTTACTTCTGATCTGTTTTTACAGGGTTTTTTTAAACAGTATTTAAACATGTTCACGTAACTACCAATTGCCTTAGTTGACCCGTATGTGTAATATCAATTCCCCTCATAATTAGATTTACACCGGCCACATGGTGATCTGGATCATCATTAAAAGGTTATAAACTTTATATTGAAAAACAACTGGATTTTCTCCAACGTAATACTCGCCTGTGAATTTTCTTGGTCACGTGATATGTTACTAAAAACAGATTTTTTTTTTTTTTTTAAACAAACGTCTTTGAAGAGCTTCTTTGATAAGGGGAAAAGTCCAACCGAGGAGGAGGAAGAGGAGCCTATGAGGGTGAAGTACATTGTGTGTACTGGTTCATCTGCCTCCGGTACGTTAAACTCAAGTTAAATCTATTTTGTATTGGGAACATAAAGAGTTCAGTCCTGATCTCAACCTTGTTTAAAATAAAGATATTGCTGCACTACAGGGAAGGATTATGTCATTATACATATTAATGATTCAAAGGCACCAGTTTTTCCATTTTATCTCTCAAATAGGAAGTACAATCATGCATATGTACATATGTCTGAGAGTCGCTGAATGTTTGAACAAGCTGCACGAAAGACTTTAAGAATCATTCCGTCGCTTCAAGGAACAAAAGCCGTATGCTTTGACTTCACGAGTCGCTTACATACCGGTACTCTCATTTGCACTTCTAAACCTGAATAATTGGACGGTCTGATTTATAAGAAACCTCAGTCATTCTTCCTACGTGGGAAATAAACCAGGGATCATTTGCTTTTTTGTTTGTTTGTTTTTTGTAAATCTGGCCCCGTAAGGATTTGAACTGTAAGCCAAGACTTCTAAAACCTTTGCAGCCGTTTATATATAAGTCTAAAGGTACATCCCAGGATGCGTGCTGAACAACATGCCCAGCTTTAACTGCAGGACAGCGTCTGTGTTCCCTTCAGTTAACCTCCCACCAGCTGAAGCGAAAGCCGTGGCCCCTGGGACTGTTGGCAAAGTGTGTGTATAAGCATTTGTGTGTGTGTGTTCACGGAGAAAGAAAAAAACATGAGGGTGAGAGGGGAGATGTGTGGTGGGGGTGGTGGAGGGAGGGCGGAGAGGCTGCTTAGCTCAGCACTTTTTTTTTTTGCACACAGCCCTGACAAAGACCGCTCTGTTCTCCTGGCCAGTCACTCCGGGAGACGCCCTCATGATAGCCTGGTGCCTATCTCACGGGTCACGCCTCAGCCTTCAGCAGAGAGGAGCTCCAATCCTGCTCTTTTTTGCTTACTTCAGTCTCCGGACCACAAATTAACCCTTTTGTGTCAGACCAGGCTGAGCACTACGATACTGCCAGCAGGGAAAGCTTATTTTGTGTGTTTCCTGTAGATAATATGTTTCTCTATACGCGGCATCCACTCTGATGCAACCTTGCCTCGTGCATCTGTGTTAAATTAGCTGTTTTATCAGCTTCCTATATGGTCTGGCTTTAATAAAGAAAACACTTTATGCAATACATTTCTCCATTCGGTTGCCCCCCCCCCCCCCCCCCTGTTTTGCGTAGACGTGAACAAAATAAAAAGTTAGCTCTATATCTGCCATGTTTATCTATCCACAGTCCAATCCCAAGAGAAATATCACTGAGCGACACTTTAATTATCGCCTTATAAGAGGTGCCAAATGTCTCACAGGGAAACACATCACAGTGAGTGTCAGCAACACCCATTTAAGAAACAATCTATCGACAATCTTTGTCACCACCTAAAACTGCTTTCATAGCAGAAGTATATCTAAAGAAAATCGGCTACATTTTGGGGTTAAATAGTCACATGACATTGCACAATTCAATAGGTGTGGCTCCATCCTCTGAGGAAATGAGCTTCCTGTCCACAGAGAGTAGAACCCGCTCCTCTGAAAGGGCAAACATGTCAGGTGTAGCACTTCAACGGGTCAGAACACATTAGTTCAGCTGCAGCAGAGGAGAAGCTCAGGGGAATCGCAGGACTTCCTCCATCCTGTGGGCCGTGTTATAACAACTGACTCATGTCCGAACACCCACCTTTGATTTGGAGGTGATACTTCCATGTGTTCAAGTAAAAAAATAAAAAAAACAAGCACAAAACTTTGCAGTATTGCATGTGGATTAAAACATGTGGAAACATTGCAATTTAAAATGAACATAGTTAGGTAAAACCACTATTTAATAAATGCAATATATGGTCCTGCAATATTGGAAATCACAATCAAGCCTGACAGACACTCGGGCTCCTCCAACTGTTTTAACGACGGGTGCGTAATCTCCCAAAATCAAACCTGCCACAAAATAAGTATCGCGGCGGACTTAAATAACCAATGAAATGACATTAGCCGTGAGCTACTGTTTCTCAGAACACAGCTTTTGTGCATTAGCGGCAGGGCTCCTCAGTCACCTGGCTCCACGCAGACGGAGCCACGGTGCCCTCACTTTACAACCACAGCCGTCGAAGAGACAGACAGGGGGGGGCTGCCAATCCAAGTCCTCGAGCAATAAAAGTTAAATGCTGCCCTTGAGTAGAGAGTGGAGACATGCCTCCAAGGGGGGGGTCCACTATTGTCTCCGTCATCTCATGCCTGGAGGACAAACTACTGAGATGATGAGTGGGTTTATTTATGTGATGATGACTGTTGTCTAATTAAAGACAGATGAGGGGCCCACAGCTGCAGTTGGACAAACAGCCTCTGGAGACGAAAGGACAAACCTCGGCCCCTCTTGTTGTCTCAGCACCCCCCCAGCGTAAAATAAATATATAACATGAAATCAAATTATACACACGTTGCACCTCAACTTCAGACGGTCCATGAAAAGCCAAATTGATTCATCTTGCTGCTGAGCTACTTGCAGTCTATGGGCAGAGGAGTCAAAGCTATACTTAAACTAATGCCACAAACTGATTGTCGCCACATGCAAAACCGCCTCCATTGGCATCTCCCTACGCTGAGGACGTGCCAACCCCCAGTCATTTAGAAGGTCGCACAGAAAAGTATCAAAAGGGGGGAAAACTGTGTCGAGTTGAGTCAAGCGCTGGTGGAAATGCTGCTTTGAGGTCATTAGACCTCTGAATATTGCTTCTGTAGTAGATAGTAGAATTTACTCACTCGTGCACTGGGTGAGTTGCATGTAGTGAACTTGTCCATCATGCATTTTTACAGACACTGAAGACGACTCTGCTTGGTTTATCCATGAATGAATAAAAGTTGTGATGATCATCACCAGAGAGCCTTGGCTTCTTTATCAGATGTCCTTCCAACACCGTGGAGGAATAAAAAAAAGAGAGCACGACTGTGTCAAATTCCATAAACATCGATCAATGATCAACCGAGATACTGAGGAACACATTCTGAAGCTGCATTGACTGCAATGCTAATAGAAAATTTCAAAGTGATCCCAGAATCCAGGATCTCTTCTGGATCATCCCCAAAATTGAAACGTCTGTTCCTGGTAACGTTCCCAACCAAGATCTGTGCTTAACTTTTTAAGTTCTGTTGCTGTTTATTCTTTCATTTGATCATTACAATCTCTTTATTTTGTCCAAACAGGTTTGTTGTATGATATGGAACTTGCATCTGTCACCAGTACTATTTTTCCTTCTGGTGTCGGGTTCTTTCCAGGATACCTTTTTTTTTTTCATGACAGTTTCCCTGTCAGATGGGGGGGGTCAAACTCTAATGATTGTGTTTGTTGACTCGGCAAACAGCCGTGGGTAGTTTCATAAAGCCGAGCCAGTGACAGTTTCGGTTTACACAGTTGTGTAATGACGGGGTGACACGGTGTCTCGCGTGACAAGTACATGTGGAATATGTAACTCATTAGGAATAGCGGCGTCACAATATCCATCTTGCAGCCAATCCTTGAATCAGGATGTGACGAATTGTCTTGGTAAAAGACAGAAGGAGATGATTTGTGTTTATGGAGGTGAATCGTCTGCAGTGAATGTAGACAGACATGATATTTATAGAGGCTACGTGGGACGCATAGCGTACGCCGTACGAGATAGGTTGGGTAACCGTTAGACAGACGTGTATAGCTGAAGTATTTTTATTTATTTTTTGGATACGTTTACGGAATATTTAAACCTTGTTGCTAATTTAAATTTGTTTATTACTTTTCAGTTTTTTGGCCTTTTACTACCCTAAAATAAATACCCTCGTTAGTACTTTGGGGATTACATAGAATTACCTGATTATTATTATTATTTTTATATTATTTAACCAGTACCCTTCATTTGACAAGCTGTGGAATTAAAAATGTATTACATTAAATCTAACCAACGGTTTGGCGGACACCGTCCACACTATAGGCAGATGAATGTTCCCAAATTGATTGACATAGTTCCCAAAATGTTGGGGTTTTTTACCCCCTAATGAACCTCTTAATAACTGTATTTTTTTTTATATATATATATTGACTTTTAGTTTCTTTTCTTGCTTTATAGCTCTCCTTCACTGCTGACAGGAGCCGGATCCATCCATTAATGGGATATTACGATGTGAGCGGTAAACAACACAGGCAGCCATTGCGGCTTCCTTCAAATGTTTGCATTTTAATTTTTCAGCCTAGAGTTTAGCTTTGAAATATGAGGTCTCTGCATTAACTGTGGTTGCAAGAAGTCCAACTGCAAATGTAGTAGAAAGTTCATGGGACTCTCTCCCTTTTAGTGCCTTGAGGCCTCATGGGAATATGTAGAAAGAATGTTTATAGCTCGTTAGTTGAACATTGCAATGAATGATTAGAATACATTACTATAAAATCAGATTTAATTCAGAGTAACATCCTAGAAGACATGCGGGTACAATATTTGAGCGAGGACGTAGGAATAAAAACAGCTATATACTGACTATAAGTCTTACTTTACTTCAGCCTTGAAAGCCAAGGTTAAAAGGTCACATATACGTTCATCACCTCAGCTAATAAACACGAGCAGCGAGCTTGGCTGTGTGATTTGTTGCTTCGCGGCCGCTCCGCAGCTGGACGACCACGGGGTTGAGGCATTGTTCTGTATGTTAACACAATCTATCCCACCAAAGTAAAAATAGTTGCCAGCGCTATTCTCTCAGAGCAGAGCCGGCGCTGCAGCCGCCAAAAACAATATTTGAACATGGCAGCAGATGTCCCCAAACAAGCCCAGGAGGACAGGCCTGTGAGGGGAACGTTTGCCATCGGGCCCCCCCTCCCCGGGGAGCAAGGGAAAGCTGGAAACAATGTGTTTTATGGGACACTCGAGGACAGGGGAGGGGGGGGGGGGGGGGGGGGTGCTTGTTCAGATCTCAATTTGAGACGCTCAATGGCAGGCTCAGATTTATGGATGATGAACAACCTGCCTCTTTAAATGAAGGCTCGCACATGTGAAGGGGGGGGGGGGTTGGAGTCAAGCTGGGAACCTCGTCTTTGACTTGAGAGCTGATAAAGAGACTGTCTCTCCAGCTTTCATTTACTTCCGGGATCATTTCGTGGATCTGTTTGCTGAGCAGGAGTCCGGGGGCTTGTGTTTTACACACAGCTGGTTGCTGTAACAGGTTTTGAAGGCCTTTGCTGCCGCTCATTTGTAGGTGGTTGAGCAGGCTGTCCTGTGATTTAAAGGTTGCTAGTTCAATTCCTGCCTCCGAATGAATAATTCACAATGAGTTGCGCGCACTTTGAGTTGATAGCAAGCAATACATTATTATTATTAATAATATTTGAATGATCTTTGTATCAGAGGCAGTTGACTGTTATCAACTTCCATGCACGCACTCTCTCTCTCTCTCTCTCTCTCTCTTTCTCTCTCTCTCATGGTCCCCATGTTATCACATTTTATTAATTGATGCAACTCCCCATCCAAAATGTGTAACTCACCACAAAAGACGGATTCATTCTCAAACTCAATCATGACATTTTAAATGTTGTGTTCACATCACAACAGATCTGCGGGCTACATGTTTCAAGCACATGACTTACAAACGCGGCAAAAAAACAAAAAAAAACAAAAAAACAAGCCCTCTTTGTCAGGAGAGTAGTGTTTTATTTGTATTATTTTAAATACCTTGCCACCTTGTCTTATGACACCACAAAAATAGCCTGGCAATTTAGCAGCCACTGCCAACTTCCCGCTACTGTACCTGCAGAAAGGGGGGGGGGGGGCGCCAGTAAAAGTCAAGTCAAATATAAATTATGCACAAAACGCCTTTGTATATGCCGCAACCATTTATCACATTGTTTCTCACGAGTCCAGGAGGCACGTCGACACCCCCGAGCGCTGCAAAGCTGATTTTCCATTTCAATCAGCAGCATCAGCACAAGAGAGAAACCGACACCACCTCTGGAGACCGTCAAACAATGGTCCTCACATCGGTTTTCACTCCCCCTTTTCAACCGGCCCAACAAACTGTGACCTGAACCTGGCACTCTAAAACGGCACCGAGTCCTACACAGACACAAATGCTACATGATCCTGCTTTTTTTTCTGTTGTTGTTTCTTTTTCTGGATCCATTAAAGATATATAATACGTTGTCTTCTTTCACGCAGCTTTCAGAGCTTTTGTTATTTCAGATAATAAACACACTAATGACACTGTTCATTCTCCTATAGTTACCGCCGCCATGCCGTTGGTCTCTCTGCCTGTCTGTCTGACTTGTCTGTTTGCATTATAACTTAAAAAGTTACAGACGGATCGTGATTAAATTGTAAAGAAATGTTGGGAATGTTACCAGGAACAGATGATCACATTCTGGTGGTGATCCTGAAGAGATCCTGGATTCTGGATCACTTTGAAATCTTTGTTGCTGTCAATGAAGATTCAGAATGTTTTCCCTCAATATCTCAGTTGATTATTGACCAGTGTTTATGGAATTTGACACAGACATGTAGGGTGGGGGGCTCTACCTCACCACCGAATTTCATCCAGATTGGATCCGAATTACAGATATTGTCACGATTTTTAGAACAAATGGGGGTACACATTGCGTTTAAAAACTACTGGATAGCTCTTGGGTCGTGTTCTAACATCCTGATTTTGGGAGCGATCCGGATACCTGTCTGGATGGAAAAAAAATCCTGATTTTTCCATTTACTTTTAATGGCGCCTTTAAAAAAAATCATATCTTGTAAAATAAGCATTCAATTCACTCACCAGAAATCACAGTAATAAATGGGTCCTATATGAACTATCATGCAAAATGTCTTCTGGATCTGATCCAGAATGAGGTCAGGAAAAAATATGAAATTTTACAATTGAAAATTCCATTTATAGAATCAAAAATCAGTCAAATAATTTTTTAAAAAAATATGTATCAACTGCGATCCACTCTTACTTTTCATGGTTGGTGTATAACGATACCAATAACAGTTTGATGATGATCCAGATCACCATATGGATGATGTAAATCCAATTATGAGGGGACTGGGCTGCTTGGCGGAGGTCTGCGCCTCTCTGAGTCCTTTTCTAGTTTTTAATGAAATGCCCTAAAATAAAATTAAAAAGATGAAACACAGCGTAGTCTCATTCCACAGCTGTGTCCGACAGCGCCACCAGGAGAGAGGGAGTGAGCAGAAGGGAGGAGAAATGGCGAGGGAGCAGCTCATTGTCACCATGACTGGTCACTGTTCACACTGCTCCACATGCAGCCTCCTGCCTCAGGCTTATCCCTCGTGTTGTGGCACGTGAGCAACAGCTGGCAGGTCCTTTCTCTATCGGATCCACCTGGCTGCTGCTGACTGGGAGGGAAACTGGGACAGAATGGTTCATGCATTGGACTTCCTCAGGGAGAGACGAGTGTGTGGGACATTTGTCTCAGGAGGCAGAGCTGCGATCCACCAACGAGAAGGTTCCAAACATATTAAGACTGGAAAAAGTGAAACTATCACTAATCATTTCAAGATATGTGTTCATTTATGGCTGTTAAGGCATTCTTCAATTCAACTTTTGAAGCTCTCTGTTTAATATTGGATGGAACAGACCTCTGAATCAAATTGCATGTTACATGTTCTGACCTCCTCTGGTTGTTGTGGAGACCAGCTGAAATCTAGATGGCTCAACTTGGGCTTGTTATAGATATTCATACGGCACATCGCAGGCGTGGGTTTGTTTCAGAGGAGACACAGAGGTTTGGCCCCCGTCCATAGAAAACAGCATCTGGATTTCTGCTTTTAACAAACTTCTATTAATGGTGAAAGGACTCAGACTGAAGGACTGTGTCTCCTTGAATACATAAATCTCATTCTGTTGGAAATCTGCTGAGCAGGGATGCAAAGCTTTTTTTTTATTATAAGGATCCATATTAATATACTGTATGTATGTATAAATCGTTTTTAAAAATTCAGTTACATTTTCAGTACCAAATAATTTTGTTTCAATCAAAAGATGTAGAGCTTAGTTCTGTCAGGAGGCGTGTAGGATCTCTCTCTCACCAGCAGTTTCTCACCATTCTCCTTTTTAGTCAATCACAACCTCTCATGTTCTCCTTTAGCCAATCATTTGTGAGCGGTCCAACTCTCTCTCTCGCTCGCTCTCTCTCTCTCCCATCATGCATTTGTTATTTCAGTAAATCGGCCCCTTATTTGCATGGAGTTTGCATGTTTTTGGTTGCCTCCTCTACTCACCAAAGTACGCTGGGACTATACCAGGAAAGAAAATCCAGCTTTTTCTATGAGTACCGGTATTTGCAGTATTATACTGTAGTATAAAGCATCTACCTGGCTTTCACCACATTGGCTCCTGCTCACAGAGATGATAAGTATGAGGTATTAATTAGAGCTCTTATTTTCCAGCCCCAGTGCTCTATAGTTTTCCTGGTAGGCAGGCCTGATTGTATTTCACACAGAAGACACACACACCGATACCTGGCATGTGTAAACATGGACGTAAGCAGACTGGGGAATCCGCTATCAGATAACCAAACAGAAGACCATCCTCCGGGTCGTCTCCATCTACCTGTTCCTGTAAGGACTTCAGCCACAGCCAATCTCCACACACTCCAAAATGCCTCAGCTCCATTGTCTGTGTTCTGTTTATCCCCAGAGATTAGTCACTACATGGGTATCTATTATGCTTTGGTGTACACCAGAGGAAAATATTTTTCTTTTTAACACCAGCTCTCTACATCTGGTTAACCATTCAGTTTTGGACGCTGGTCAGAGGATCTCAGGTTGGTTTTATTTCTTTGATCTGGGGTGATTCAGTTCACGTTCACTCCTTCTGCCCTCAGTTGCCTTTTTCAGACCTGCACGAAAAAAAAGCCAGCCTCTCTTCAAAAATGACCCCCCACCTGTCAATTTGTGATGTGCAATGATGCCCATACAAGATGAGTGCGCCCCGGCCAGTGTAGTTAACGTTCGAGCTTCTTTTATGCATTGAAGCTACCACTGAAAGGAATTTCTAAATGCTTCCCTTCTCTGCCTGACAACAGACCAGTCGTGCTTCCTGATTCTGCTGACATTCTATTTTTCAGATTTTAAGAAAACGCTGCTAAAGATGTCATTTTCTGATTTACATTTCCAACTTTTTTCCCACTATTTGCCACTTAAGCCCTAAAATAATGCTTATCTAAGTGTGCTTGATTTATTATCCCGCACACTGATTTGCCATTCTGCCCTTTTATGGCCATAATTATCGACAGCATTCTTCAGCGTCACGTCTTTGAATAGCCTTTGAAATTTCAGGATCAGGTTAAAGCATCGCTGTTCAAAGTTTTACTCAAATGCAATTATTCAGCGTTTCCCCAGCAGCCGAGCCGATCTGCTCTTCCCACCTACTCCTCCTACATATGTCCTGATTGAACCTCTGCGCCGGCTGCTGAAAGATCTCTGAAGCACTGATGTTCCTGTAAATCATGCAGATCGGTGGTTGTGCTGTCATAAGCACTTCTTACTGACATTTCACTCTCATCTTACCTTCTTCTGATCATTGTTGTTCCCTTTGATTATTATAATCTACTTCCCTGTACCATCCATCTATTTTCTTGCAGATGAGATGATCACAGTCGTTTGAGAATAACCCTGCTGACCATAATTGATCGTACCCCATGTCCATATATGAATCACCTCTGCATCAAATGGCTCCATTTTCTTCCTCTTTGGTCATTATTCTCAGGATCGGAATTTGCATTTCCCAAGCATATTTTTGAATATTTCTCAACCTCTATTTTTACTCTGTGTTCTCTTTTATGTGTCTCGTATTAGTGTTAGCTTTTCAAACAAACTGTAATACAAACAGCAGCAAATGCAAAAAGTTATACAATACAAAAATTGCCATTGTAAAAGGTATTTGTAGACTGAACGATGGGGAAAAAAAACTACTACAGGACGAGCAGGGGGCGGGGCTGAGCTGGAGCAGGAGTGGCAGCCCTGCGCAGCTGATTCCAATCGGGCCTCGTCTCCTCACTCGCACCATAAAGACTCGGGCCTTCGCTCCACACCTCGCCAAAGTGTCAGCGTCCCCCAGCGCGCCTGACTCGACGTGCGTTAAAGACCAGCTATAACCTGCATCCGGTGTTGTGCCTGTTTAGAGCGCCCAGTCGGCCCAGCCCCCGTGACATTTAGAATCATTTCCTCAATTGTAATAGACCATTTTTTAGAAGAATGAAGTTGTCTAGAACGTCCCAATAGAAAACTGTGGAACACTACACTTCATCTTTACCCAGTCCTCATAGACTCGCACTTTATCAGTCTGAATAGGGTCATCAGCCACCACCACCACCACCACCAATGTCTGGATTCGATGGGGAGGGAGAGGGGGTGTTCTGTATTATTGACTGCGATCGTTATCTGTCTTTTCTGTCTTTGTGAGGAGAAGAATTCCTGACAGACTAATTAGGACAAATCTCTTTAATTATTTTGACTTCTTAATTCTGCTGATGGAACTATGTTTACATTAAAAAAATAAAAGAACAGTTTGTGAAATCTGAAATGACCGAGACGTCCTGGTGACAGAACATGAACCTCACACTTCAGTTTTCATAGCATCTTAAGTGAAGGGTTTGATTTGAAATCTGAAGAACAGAAAAGCCTTTTTCAGTGTGAGAAGGTAATTACGGAATAATGTTGCGCTGACTGTCGGGACTTTGAGCGATGAGGGGCTTCTTCTGGTTGCTGAGCAGTCCACAGGGGAACAGCATTTGTCTCCACAGTCATTTACAAAAGGCAAAAGGAGAGGTGAGCACACACACACACACACACCAACATGAGTAATGACATACAGCTGTTGGAAACACACACACAAAGACACAGAGAGAGACTCAGCATAGTACAACAACACAATTCAGGAGGCTGCAGACACAAGAGACAAACATTATAATAGCTATAAAGCTTAAACAGACAATATTTTCTGATTGTCAAGACAGAGAAATATGTGCAGCAAACAACTCTCTTAAAACTCAGCTCTAATGCACTCCCTCCCGCGGACGATGATGATGAGGATGATGATGATGATGATGATGATGATGTCATGCTAGGCACATATTGTGGATGTTACGAAGAAACAAAGCTCTACGTTGGAAGCACACAGACGTGTGGAAAACAGGAAGCTGTTGCTTTTGTACCCGGTTTCGTGTTAGGACAGTTTTCGACTACAACAAAAAAGGCCAAACGGTAGAAAAATATCTTTGTTTCTGGAGATACCCGGCTACGTGTGTACAGCATGGCCTGAGAGCAAAGACAAAAAGTAATCCCCAGGAACTCTCTGTCCTGTTGTGTACAGAGTAAATGCATGGAGTCATGCTGGTTTGCCATAATGTGGCGCTGCGGGAGCTCTCTGAGTGGCGGGAGTTCACACCGGTGACTCAAATTAATGTCTTCCTCCTAATGTCTGTTTAGGGATGCATGCCTGCATTTTAATTGGTCACATCACAATTATTTAGCTGTTTTGGCAGGCATTAAGGAGATGGGAGGAGAGATGCAGGAAAAAGGGCAGAAACCAATGCTGCAATGACCAATGGGCGTGCCACTTTTTCTTTAGAAGCGCTTCAAAGCCAGGCAGTGCGCTGACGAGTCCTCGTGGCTGCCAGTGAAAGGTCTCCCTTTGCGTCATCATGCCCTGCCGCTGCAGTCACGCTCTCTGCTGCCACTCTTGTGCTAGCGTGCGCAGCTCTCCACTTGACGAGGACTGATAAGAGTCTCTGTTGACACAAATCAATAACATATACCCCTTCCCAGCGTCGCTCTAGTTTCACGGACTCACAGGCAGAAAGGTCCGGCACGCCACTGCACTGTATGAGACGGAGCAGACCAGCGGGACAAAACGTCCATCCATCATTTTTGTTGTAGAAGAGACGACCTCAATCGGCCTTGTGTGTCACGGGTCCTATCTCAGGTGATGAAGGGCGAGAGGCAGCGTGCCAGCCAGCACATCACGGGGGCGCCACACATAGACAGACTAACACCTCACACCTACGGACACGTTGGTGTGAGCAGTTCACCTAAGTTGCATATTTTTGGAGGTTTGAGGGAGTTGGAGAACCCAGATAGAACCCAGGCGGACATGGGGGGAACATACACACTCTCTCTGCACAGAAAGGAATCGGCAGAAGTCTAGGAGGGGCCGGCAGTTCAATCTCAGGACACATCGTTGTATTAGGAGTATATTTGCTTTAAGTACAAGCGTCCAGGCCGGAGCCAGCGTTCATCACGATTTGATTGTTCTTGTGCTCTATGAGCAAAGTGCCACCCCATAAAACGACGACACACACTGAGCAAGCATATGACTTTAAATATAATGGTCTCCACTATATATACAGTTTAAAACAAATATGTGGTTCAGGTGGGAGCAGATGTCACATCCCGTAGTGCTAAATGTACAAACACCACACAGATGTGCTTATGAGATTGTCACAAAATTGTGTTCAAGAATCGCATTTAAAAAGCACTTAAAATTCGATTCCGCAGTTCCATTGAAAAGGCAGTGGCAGATATATATATATATATATGTGTATGTGTGTGTAATTTCAGTCAGCTGAGGGAAACACTTTGGGTTGGGGGCCCCAGCTGCGTCTCTCTGTCCGGGCCAACGTCTCAGCTGGGATTTTTCCTTTGTTGCAAAGCTGAAGGGAAAACGTAACTTGAGTACGGTGGTGGAGGGAGCAAGACGGAGGGAAGGCAGGAACACAAATCCTTTCAATGCTGTCAGCGTGTGTAAAAGACGGCGCACGGACGATGGATTAGAGCAGGGTTGGGTGACGAGGAATCCCCCCCCCCCCTCCCAGATAGCTCCATGCCACAAGGACACGCAAGGGAGGAGGGAGGCGGTGCAAAAAAAAGGAGAGAAGAAATATTCCGTGAGGACAAAAACAAAAGACACGTGAAAGAAACAAACAACCCCCCCCCCCCCAGAACGAGCTGTAACCAAACCACTGATGTGAGCTCTGATAATCGGGAGATTAATGCACAGAATTCATTCATTGACTCTTTGGAGGAGTTCATTGTCAGAAGTTTAAGACTAATCAATGAAAATGGGATTTTCACTAATGGTGGATTCTGGTCTGTGCTGTTGTTGCTATAACTGTCATGGTCGCCCACTTGATTTGCCATTCTGATCCTGTGTCTCTGTGTTTTGCATCGTGGGTGTGGTCGCGGGAGATCCGGTCGAACACCTTGAGACACACGTGGCGTCCATTACTGCTTGCTGTTTAACCCTCGCCCTGCTGGCGCTGCAGCACCAAATTGTGCCTTTGTGTCCCAAACGCTCTGAATATATATGCGGCTTGAACGTAGACGCGTGGATAACTCCTCTTTCAACGTCAATGTGCAAGATCTGCTTCAGTTAGACAACCTTAAAGGCTTGACAGCTAAGTGTCATCAAGGTGTGTCAGCGACGCCTCAGGAGCGGCACAGCAACACACTAAATATTATTGTGCTGATTCAGTTCATAGCTTCCAGGAATCCTCTGCATCTTTATGCCCCACAGATTGCTTACACTCAACTCTGGTCTGTGTATCATAAACACACGCACACGCCCAAGACACATTCGCACATCAGCTCCACCCGTATCGGTGTCGCTCCCCTGAGCGTGGCCTCGCCTCGCGTCCAGACTCACTGACAGTTCGCTATGTGAAAGTAGCGCAGGATCATAACAAGCGGCATTGCACAGCAGCTGCTGGCGCACCTTACTCCATAAGTAAAACCCGCACGCTCCAGGCATGCGGGGCATGCGAGGGGGGGGGGCATTGTGCACTTGTGCAGGGTCAGGGCAAATTTCGAGAGAGGTCACAAGCTGAGCAATTTGAACACCGGGGTTAAAACCTTCTGCTGGGTGGAGGATTAAGGATGGTGCTGCAGCTTTGTGCCCTCAGGGTGGATGAAGGCCTCCCTCTCTTTAACCGCCTGCGCTGCCGAGCTGAAGGTGTTGTAAAATTTTGCTCTGGTGGGACAATGGAGGCTCTGGCGGTTGCTCTATTTGGATGGTGATGGAGTAACTGCAAACTGCCCTCAGGTCCACCAGGCCGGCTGATGCCAAGTTAGACTGTTTCCATATACACAATGTTCTCCCAAGCCTGCGTGCAGGCAGACTGTCAGCCAGAAATTTGAGGCAGAAACTTGCAGGAAGCAAGTCAAAAAGATCCGAGGATTATTTGAGCTTCCAAAACACAGCCTTTTTTTTTTTCCCCCGCCGCCTCAAACAGACTCATATAAACATATTTTCCAAGTAACACCAGTCGATTTAATGAGAATGCCTCTAAATACATACGGCTTGATCTCGACTCACCCCCCCCCCCCCCCCCCCATGGGTCAAGGTCACAATGTTTGAACTGTGCAGACACTGAATGTGCAGCAATGCTGAAAGACGTGCACCTGTCTCTCTAAGTGTCAGGGACAACTGTCGAGGACAGACGGTCGTGGGAAAACTTGCAACACGCAGTGCTACCATCTTTTGTTGCGCCGTCTCAGCTGAGTGAGAAGCCGATTGGTCACTAAATTTACAGTCGGCCACCAGCGCACGATTTTCCAAACGTGCCGTAGAAAGAATTGTATCATCACATCGACAAAATATGTGTTTTAGGGAAACTAATCTAAAGAATGCAAATGTAGATTCCGCTGTGTTGATGGAGATCGTCTTCTTTATCTTGACTTGAGTTGAATGTTTGCCGCTTTTATGAAACAAGGCAAAAACATAGCAACAGAAATGGTGAATTAGCCACTCCTAATTAATATTCAAAGTCATAGCAAATTGATTAGTCTCATTTCTTGGTTTTGTTTAATGAAAAGATGAATAAAATCGGAAGCCTTTCAGGCTTTGAAATGCCGCACTCATCCGTCAGCGTCATGCAATTAACAAATCACAACAACAAGGCAACAAATCACTGCTGACAGGGACATGTGGGAATGTCAGAAGCCGTGATGTTTTATCAGAATATCGGCCTGATTGTTATCGACGTGCCGTTTAATTGATCGAGGCGTGGTGCCAACATCCAACGTGAGAGTGAGGGGGGGGGGGGGGGGGGGGATGCTGGCAGAACAAGCCACAGGAGGACGGCATATTGTCCTTGGCGTGGATGGACACGACCGAACTCAAGCGGCCAGATGGATTCCAACAATAATACACAGTGAGCAGACAGGGGTCGCCTCAGGAGACACACACAATAAATCCATTATGACTCGCTATCTCTTTTCAGCGATAATGCCCTTTACAGGAACCTTGTCTCTCACTCAGCAGACAGAGAAGAATTACTTGGGGGGGCGGTCTGTTTCAAATATAAACAGAGACAAGACACGCAGGGTTTAGAGTTTATCCTAAGCTTTACCCGCTCTGATTCCTTTATACAATAACCTCCTCTTTTAGCACATCCATCCTTTCTCCTGCAGCTTCCTATCGTTAATGAAGTCATTGTTAGGCGCTTGTGCAAGATCTACTTCGAAGGCTCTCACAAAGCATTATTTACGCAAGTACGTTGTAAATCCTGGCTGCACCGTCTGCTCTTTAACACTGATTTATTTATTCTATGGATGTTTTAACAGCCGAGTAAAAAATATTCAGCAGTTTTTCTGCTGAAAGCATATGGCGTGCGCCCATTTAACATGCAAATCTGACTGTTGCCGCAGTATATGGTGAAGTCTGCGCTTGTCATTACTGCAGCTGCAAAGGTCAACAAAGGTCAACCAACCAACTGCAGTCAATGCAAGGAGGACAATGTGCAAGCTCTTCACAGGTTGAGCTTAACTCTGGCGATGGCTCCATGACAGGCCTTTACTTTAGCTTGAGAGTATGTGTCAACATATTAACAGACCTGACATGACAACAGTCAGAGTATCACTGTCTCGGCTAACGTGGATAAGCAGGCTGACAAAAAGTCAGCATGTTAAAATCACAAAAAGACAGGCGCACCCTTCTCTTACATGAAGCAATGCAGCTGACCTCTCGTCATCCTCAACCTCAACTTTTATATTAATGCAAGCCGGTGTAGAGCCTTGCGTTCATGATTTAACTGTTTCAATCAAAAGGATTTCATTGTAGAGAATACTGAGCTCATGCAGCCTGCAGAGAGGTTTCTCTCTCTCTCCATCTCTGCCTCTCCTTGCTCCCTCTATCTCCAGGTTTTTATGTCAGGAAAACACCCCCCCCACATACACACACACAAAGCGGCAGCAGCCATAGCGACAGAGAGCAAAGGAAGTCCTGGGCCAGGCCTGTCACCTTTACAGCATCCTGATTGGTCGAGGCCCGCTGTGGAGGCTTTGTTGCCGTGTGGACGACAAGGCAGACAGCGCTCTGAGCGTTGCCGTGGACGCAGAGCTACCTCAGCAGTCCTGTCAGGGTGGATTTACACCGCAGGCTCTGAGAAGATTTCTTTTTTCATTCCTGTTGCACATTTGGTGTTTGGATGAAAAGAAACCTCAGGAAATAGAGATTAATTTTACAAATGAACTGCTGATGCTTATTCAGGGGGCGAGGTGTCTCACAGAAAGCAATCACATTAGCTTTCAACGTTTCTTCTGAGAACATTATATCTCTAATGGCGAGCAGTTTTGGGAAGCGTTGCTATGACAAGCCACTTGACTGTGATGCCAACTTCCTGAAAAGTGGTGTAGAAAACTTGGATGAAACCTCAACCCCACCTATCCCACCACCTCGGTGGTACAGCGTGTTGATTCTATGCCAAAATGTAGAATGAAATGATGGATTAACGAGAACGAGTCCTGAGAAGTGACCCTTTTCTCATTCTTTCAGCTCACCGTGGATTTAGAAACGTTGCTTTTCGTGAGGTATTCAATCAGAATACCTCACGAATGAAGACGCTGGTGTGCGAACACCTCCGAGATGTCACCGCGGATGTGTTGTTTCACAGAACGCACAACGGGGAGAACAAAAGCTTGCTTCACATTTTAATCCTGTGACACCACAATAGCCAAGCAGATAGGAAATGTTCTAGTCTAAAAACAAACAAACAGTTCAATCCCTACTTCCAGGCTTACATTTTTCTTACCTGCAGACTTAGTTCAGGGTCACGGAGTGCCGATCTTAGCATTCACTGTGTCAACAATTCATCACAGAGCTGTGTTTTTTTATGCTTTCCCTGACGTCCAGGTAGGAAACTGTGCAGATGTAGATCTACTTCCAACGCCATTGTTCGTCATCCCACCCTTATTTGTTGCTGCCTTGTGGCACTGTGTTGACAGATGAGGTTGAAATGCAGTGAATAACCACTGACAGTCGTTTCCTTCGTAGGAAGAAGACATACAATGAGTCCTCTGATGCTCTTGTTCCCAGAATGGCTCCAGATTGAACAACTTCCTCTAACTCCCCTGACTCACTTCAGTCGGCGTGCCGATCCTGACCCCCCCCCCTCCCCCATTGCGTCTGTTTCAAGCAGGGCGGAGTCGCTGTCAGGATATCTGCAAAATAACCTTTTAAATTCATACATTCACGCTGCTTCTGAGATTGGTTGAAGACAAAGAAAACCAAAGCTACCCAGGAACACAGACCAAATTCCTGCAAACTTGCGTCCAGCTTCCTGACCCTTACAGTGCTTCTTTTTACCCTCGCCGAAGCGGAGGCGAGGGTATTGCAATTGGGTGCGTATGTCTGTATGTTTGTTTGTCTGTTTGTCTGTCCGAGCGCATAACTCAAAAACTAGTAACCCAATCGACTTGAAATCTTTACACAAGCAAGGTTCTGTCCATGGCTCGGTCCTCCCCGAGAATGGCGTTGATCCGGATCTGGATCCAGATTCTAGAATTATTTTTTTACATCTGGAATTGTGCCTGTGCTGTAAACTGCCACTTTAAGAGGGAGGGACACAAATGGCATGATGGGAAAAAGAGTCCAGAAGGAGTCTTGTAGTACGTTCCGGAGCAGCAAGCGAGAGCAGGTTTGGCCCCTCTGATCCGGAAGCCCTGTTTACTGTCTCACAAGATCGAATAGTCTATTGGAGGCGAGGGTCTGCAATCTCTGATTGTCGCTTTCTAGTTAGACTTGCACACATTCAACAAATGCTATTTCCACAATATCCGTGGCGTGCGTGATAAATGCACTTTGATTGCCTGTTGTTGTCTGCGTGCACAGACATGTTTCATACAGCTGCAGCGTAGCGTGGCCTGTAATTACCTGCTAATGTGTCACGCATTAGACAGAGCTGCGACCCCTGATGACTGTTAGATTCCGCGGGGAACGGCCTGAGGCGTTTTCGCACCGCATTCAAAAAGATCTCTCCACTGAACATCGGCGCAGCAAAGGATAATGACAAAATCATAAACAGGCACACACGTAAGAGCGTTCACAAAGACTCACTTCAATGTCACCAATCATCCTCAGCAGGATCATCGGCCACCGCCACCATTGTCTGGACTCTGTGGAGGGACTTGTTGTGCTGCTGCTCGGGGAAGATGCTCTTTAATCACAGTCTCCCTGTAGACTGTACCGTTCTCACAGACTAATTATCACATATTATGTGCTGTAATTAGCCATTATATTCTTGTCCTTCTCTTCTCTCATCTAATTGTAGGGACATCACAACACGTGGATATTTATCAACAAGTCTTTAGCACCAAATGTTTTAAATGGACTGAATGGCTGTTTTCACTGACGGATTTAATAGCCTGAGCGAATGCAAATTTAAATACCACAAAGCCACAACATAATCAGGATCTGATCAAAGGGGCACCTGCTTTTAACCCTCTAGCAATGCGTGTATAGGCCAATTTTATGACTATATCCACGAATTTTATTCCATTTTGAAATCTGAAATTATTTTTTCCCAATTCAAAAAGTACGCCTTAGAATCCTTGTTAGTGTTGTACAAATACGAGAAGTGGGCAGCAGAATTAGTTTATCCTGCTCATTATAGAGCGTTTTAATGGCAACATTGTGCAGGATATTAATGGACATGCTGGTAATGAATGTGTTCTCTTGTGTTTCTTTTTGGCACACTTTCATTTTCCATTGTCATGGGGGTGAAAAATTTGTAAATGTTTAATATATTATCCTGGGCTTGCTGTCATTGTTCAGCCAGAGCAGCTGTGAATTTGGTTTGGATTACTTGTGACAAGTTAATGATGGAATGTCCCAACGAAGCACCTTGAGATAAACTCGAAGATTCCTTGGACTGTCCCGGGGGGGATCCCTTTATGACTTTGGAGCTCTATTTGTCAGATAAATATGAGCTTTTGTAATAGTGCATTCATTTTCTACTGCTTCTTTTGGCTTGTGGGAGCTGCTGGAGTGAATGGGAGGTGGAAGGAAGCCCCACACAGGAAGAACATTTAAATGCTGCACAGATAGGATTCGAACCTGGTACCTTCTTGCGGTGAGATGACAGCGCTAACCACTCCACCACAGTGCCGCTCCCTTTTCCAATAAAACAATGTCAAACCAAATCAAAAATAGCCAGAAGAATGTAAGTGATTCATTGAATATTCATTTTAAAGACGTGTTTTAAAGCCAGATACGAAATTGTGTCTATTCCCATGCGGCTGCATTAACGCTACTGCGTCTGACATCAGAACTTCTGCTGCTCACAGTGATCATTTAATATCCACTGATTATATTAGTCCCCTGAGAAATCAAACTAAAAAGCATCTTATTAGATCATCCAGTACTTTCCCTCCCCTGTGCAACATAGAAACGCTTCTGTCATCAGACTCTGCTCCTCATCATTTAACACCTGTAATCTCCTCAGGCTTGTCCCCCCCCCCCGAGATAAGTTCCGCTCCTCAGTGTGAGCCTCCCTTCTCCCAGCCATCAGGTATAATATGTCAGCTTTATTTATGCAGTACGGCCAGCAGTGAAGTTCACGCAGAGGTAATTAATCCGGTAACCTAAGGCTGCTCTCCATTCATAGCTCGCTTGCTAGATAATTATCGCTGCAGGTCTTTGAGGGTACAAGAGCAATGAAAGTGCTGAAAGACACGCTCAAATAACAGACTTAGGTCCTTTAACCAGTGCCCATTGGGGAACGGGGAATCATCATGCTGTGAAAATTGTATATATATAAAAAAAAAACAACTAAATATAGGTTTTAAATTGTTCCTGTTTGAACAGACAATCTTTTTAAACGATGCACACAAAGAGATCATCAATTGTTTCCCTCATTATAGCGGTGCAGGTCTGCAGTTGATGATGGTGCTGATAGATGGGTTGGGAAGACAATGTCGTGTTTCAAAGAGGCCATGATGTCCAAAATTATTATTTGGCACATCATGGCCTCTGGGATAGTGGGATTCCTGATTGTTTCAAATGCACTGGAAAAGTGCAGTCTTCCTCGAGCTGCTGCTGAAATGACTGCCCTGTTATCACAATTGGAATCTCCAACAGATTAAGGGACCGTTGTTTGTAGAAGTTATATAAACTTTTTCACGTGTGAATGGTGACTGCGGCTGAAAGTATATAGAAAGAAAGATTTTTTTTTTAATTACACGGCTAATCCTGAATTTAATAATTTCATTTAGCTGCCAGCTCTCACAGAGATATGCAATGCCGAGTATGACTTTCAAAATAAACCTTGCTAACTATCATTTTAATATGATTTTAAGTCCTTCTTTTCTTCTCCTTCTTCCCCTTTCAGCATTTTCCCATGAGGGAATCATTAACTTCCAATGCCCTCTGTCTCCTGCATCCTCCTCACCACTAAGCATGTCCTCCCTGAAGGCACCATGAACCTACTCTCTTTATTCATTGTTATTATGTACACACAAAGGATTTCAATAAGCAACAAATATGTTTTGGCCCAATCTGAGATTTGGCTCATCTTTACTTCGAGCAGGTTTTTTAAATTCTCATCTTTAACATTTGGTGACATTTTCTGTGAGTACCTCCTCTGTCCACCGCTGTGGATGCATGACTGTATACACTCTGACATAAAACCTGCCCATCAGTGTTTTTATAAAGAGAATGGTCCCTTAGGCTTTTGAATGAAGGGATTAAATTATATATAGTGATGATCGGTTGAATGTGGATTTCAAAGCAAAGACGTGCTTTCCATTCAACATTGAGCGCTTGAGTACGACTGATAGCTGCCTCGCACTCGGTGGTTTTGTAATTTTGCAGAAAGGTCTCTGGGTCTTCCCAGCGAGTCATTCAAAGTCGGCTACGTCACACAGATCGACCTGTCTAACGGAGTATTTCCTCTGGCAGGTAAAAAGTCCTTGATGTGGGTGAAAGTGCATCTCCATGTGATTTAGTATCCATTTAGTAACTCACAAGTCACCAGAAGCAGAGATCAGATGGAACTTTAATTACAGCCAAGAAATTATCAAACTATTCATTTCATCCCGAACCCCAAAAAAAACGACTGTGTTTTCAGCTCAATACTGTAATACATGTTCCAAAACAACATGTTTCATTACTATGGTTTGAACCTGATATCTCTGCATTCAAGGAAGAGATTATTCTTATCAGCGTCCAGTGATATAAAGCAGCTCTACAGGGCAACATATTGTGAAACTTCTCCTTGAAAAGCACGGCTCGGCGTCCCGCTAACACTCTAATTAAAGCCAAACAGCTGCACAGCTTGCTCCGCCACATAATCAGCTAACCCTTCACCAGCATTTGCTTTCATAATGGCGTGCATTATCTCCCTTATTCTGCCTTCATAAGAAGATTATCGTAGCCGGAACGTGACGTGCCTTCGGATGAGGGTGGAGGTGCATTTATCAGGAAGGTCAAATCAAATCTTTAGGCAAACGCTCGTTTACGCAGGAACATCTGACCAAGTATCGGACCCTTAAGATTAGCAGGAAAGTGCTTTTGGAAACGAGATGGAAAACCAGGGGTTGGACCTAGGGCTGTGTGTGTGTGTGCGTGCGTGTGTGTGTGTGTGTGTGTGTGTGTGTTGTCTGTTCCAGTGGGAGAAGCGACTCGCTGAAAACAACCAGCTGCAAATGCAATCAGCAGCGGTTGTTACATGACTCGGCGAGGCGTGCCAAGATTTCAACATATTTAACAGCCGTCAGCTGAACAGTGTCCCAAGTAGCTGCATGCTGAACCTGCCACTGCCATTGGTTCAGACTGGAATTCGTCCTTCGGCATGCAAGCGCTGATAAAGTGAAGCTTAAAAACATGATTTTGATGCTGCAGCAGCCTGAGTCTCCTGCAGTGAATGCGTTTATTGTTGTGATAAAGTCAAGGTCAAAGTTTTTTTTTTACAGAAGCACATGTTTAAGCCTAAACTGATCCATTCCAGTTTAGCGTCATTACCTACTTCATTCAACGTACTTTCAAAAATGACAAATGGCCTGTTCCTTATTGATCGCTGTGGCGCCAGCCATGATTAGACCTTATTACCATGAGATACAGAGTGAATTACAACAAGTCATTAGACAGATTACATGTAAAGATGCGTTCTCCTCAGTGTGTGGCGTCCCATCATGTCTCATAAATATCCATCCATCCCCAAGCGACACTTTTATTTTATAACCATGTGATTTAACTGCGTTATCTTTGCCTATCACCACTGTAACTTTTTGTCTTATCGTCTGTAACCACATTTTCTTTGCTCTCCTACAAGACTGGGGTGTGAAAATGTTGCCAGCTGTGCAACCCAGACTTCTCCAGTGACCCATTCCGTAACCTCTACGGAACTTCCAGCAGATTTATCTAACAGTCTAAGCACACACTTGACCACTCCAAACGTGGTGAATGAAAACCGGCTCCAGCAATCTGATCGTAGTCAAATGTTTTCCCCCAATCAGCCTTTCAGGATTTTCAGACTTTCTGCGCAAAAGGCAATGCAAGACAAAATGCATATTGTTCCTCACTGGGCTGATGGAAGGCGGGCTCTGATTGCACTTGTAACTGATTGCATGTTTAACTAATCATTCCACTGGTGTTTTATGACAACTGTCAAGTGTTTGTGTGCAACATCTGAGCGGCTGCTCTGCTGCAAACTCCTCACATATGCACGTCTTATGCCTTTGGTGAGATATGAAACGCGAGTGTGCGTCGTCACCCAGCTGCAGCAGCTCTGGTCAGAAAACTGTCATCATGTCCAGGAAAGGCAGTATTAGGTTTCTAGACACTGTCAGAGCAGGAACAATGAATTGTCTTCCCCATGCATGGCTTTGTTACAGCCTTTTTTTTTCTCTAATCTACCTTTCCATCCTTTCCTGCCCCTCTTTCCAGCCTCCAGGCAGATTCTGACTGCAACGTGACACTGAGAGGGGATTGCGTTTCTTAATGGCTGGCAGGCTTCAGAGGCAGGAAAGAGCAGAAGTCCACCATGTCTTTAGGTTAGGCGACTTGCGGCAGGACTAACGTCATTCCAGCACACGTGTGGGAAGGATTTGCGGAAGTTTGTTCAGCTGATTCACAACTGAAGTCTTTTAATTTACGGTATTTCTGAGAAAGGGGAAGTTAAATATCACCGCAGTCCTCCGTGCAGAAGAGACGAGAGACCGATTTCTAGACAGATACGTAGAGTAGAGATGTTTGTTTATCGGCAGCAGTCACTGCCGGAAATAACATCACATTTCTTTGCAACATTTTCCACACTGCTATTTAAACCTGGTATGCTGACAAAGTGTCCATGCAAATTTAATTCTCAGAGCATTTCAAATAATGTAGCAGCCCAAACTCCTCAAACTGTGCAGGAGAAATCCCTTATATATCAGAAAAATAAACACATTTTAGATGTATCAGAGCATAAACACTCTCGACTCAGTTTCCTCATTATGTCAGCACACAAAATCAAAATCTTAAAATTGATTTTTGGTGGTTTTCATCCAGTCATTGCCTCAGGCATTATCCATAGAGTCAGCAAGCATCTCTCAATCACCACAACACTCCAATAGTAAATGATTGTCTAAAAAATTAAAAGGAAGCACAATCTGCATCCTAATTGTGAGCCGGATCACCAGCAAAAAGACAGACAGAACCCAACAACAGGACTTCCTGAGCCGATGTAATGATGTGAGACGTGGTGTTTGAAGCAGGTTCATTTCTGATGGTGTTTAGTCTGTGCTGTGAAGCCTTGCACAATCATCCACTCCCAGTATTAGATAATCATGAAGCTTGCTAAGCAGACTGTGGTGAATGAAGATGTGCAATTGTTACATGTGCAAAACAACAACACAATGGGACCTGTGCGGGGAAAACACTGCAACTTTCCCCTTTTATGGGCTGTCCTGTAAAGCAGCAAGGCTTTTTAGATGTTGCACACTACAGCATCTCTCCAACACCTAACAATCATTCAAGTGTGAGCTGGAAAATGCTATGGGGAACATCAACACCAATCTCATGCCTCACCATAGAGAATGAGAATTGGGAGTAAATTATCTTAATCTAGATGGCTATCCCGAGTCCACAGTTCGAAAATGCACTAATTTAAATTCTCAATTGTTTAATATGCGCTCAAATATCTTCATTAAAATATTGACGTTTTGAGCTGCAGCCACTTGTCTTGTTGGATTATCCAGAGTAGCAGCATCACCATATCATCTGTTCCCGTGCATAGATTCACTCTGAGCACATCTAGTTTGGTTTGAAGACCATTAGTTGGCATGAATCACAATGTTCCTATGGCAACCGTTTTTGGAGGACAGATGTGTTCAGATTAGAGCTATAGATACAGATCAGATCTGAATGTGAATCATCAAGCTAGCCAAATCCTGCTCGCGCTGAGTTCAGGCTCAGTACTGAGTCAGGATCGCCTGTGTCTTTGGCGGCGCTCAGACCTCTAACACAGAGTCAGGGTACTCACTGCTGCAGGAAGCAAAAGGACTCGAAGCATAAAAATGCACTTTGGGTGCAGCATAAGTAATTTTACACTCATGTCGATCAGTTGGACGTAATAAAATCAAATCTTTTTCCTGCGCATTGAAAATTGATCCACAAAGCAGGAGGTCTCTGGAGGCAGCGGTCACCCCGCAGGTTGCCCCACTGCCTTACAGTAACACCAGCTTATGTATCTGTGGCCCGTTTAGTGATGTGCAAGCTGCACACAGGATGCACCTGTGACAAAAATGCACGGTAATGTTGAACAATAGAGAGTGCATACGTTGGATGAGAACTGGGCGATGCCACCCCCCCACATGCAGCAGGGCAGGACGAGATGTGTTTGATGTAACAGCACAAACAATGTTAATGGATGTTATTACTGCACCATTGTTGCAGGAGCCACTGCAGTGGCCTTCCCTCGCTCTTGATCCAATTAGCATTAGTATGTCGAGCCACAACGGCACAGAGCGCCTTGCTGCCCTGAGATGAATTTGTCTTTTCCACCGTCCAGAGCCTTGTATTGAGGCCATTTAATGTTCCCTTTCATTCCCACTGAAAGGAGAACATTTCCTTCATCACGGCATCAAACAAATCCACTCCTACTTCCTGCTGAAGATAAATGGGATGTATGCACAACTAACTCCGGGATAAAAAAAAATGCACTTTAATAAATATAAAAGTGTCTCATAAGGTGTGAAAAGAGGCAACGGTTTTGTTAAGTTATAAACTGTTTGTGCATCGGTGACAGAGTGAACAAAGCGGACGGCGGTGGCTGAGAGGAGCGTGCGACGCTTGTCTAGACGGCGAGCCAGATCCTTCCCGCCATTGTCGTTCGGCCTTTAAGGGGCTGCAAAACAGGAAGCAATCTCTGAGTGAAAACACGCAGCGATGAACATTAGAAAAGTCAAACAAAGGCGCCGTGATATAAATCAAAGGGACACTCTGAAGTGGGTCGTAAGCCATTGATTTGTGTTACATGCTTCACTTGAATGTCTTTAAGGGGACCCATTTAAACAAAATATACTGAATAGCTTTTTAGTTGCTCATTGGAATTAAGAATCCACAGTCCAAACACGAGCAACAGAGGGGAACTGGTACTAATCCATTGCGTGTGTGTTTTGGTTGCCAGTCGGTTTTTTTAACTCAGGCTGAACATCCAGGGTCCCAGATTTAAGTTTCTGAACTGTGTCTGGTTTATCGTCTCTGGAATAAGTCATTTATTCCTGGAAGGACCCCCCCCCCCCCCCCTCTCAGAGTGAGCTGTTGATGGTCTCCTGCGCCATCTGGTGGATGTAGCAGTCACGTTTCAGAAACGGAGTTTGTTTTCTTCTCTGCCCATGAGCAGAAGTCAGCAGATGTTGTTAAAGTAATATAAAGAAGAAGAAAAGTGGTTCCCCAGATTCTCAACATATGCCGTTTGTTGTCATTGTGCCTCTGACAGAGGAACTAAATGATTATTACAGCATGTTTTACAGTAATACAATTTCACATATAACCAACTTGTCAATCATTGCTTTCTGATATATTTTTTTTATTCGCGTAATGATTAAGATTAATTATTTTGCATTGGTTGTCCAAATTTTTTCTAAATATTATGACAACATATTTTTCTTATTTTATGATATTTTAATCAGATCTTGATGTAATTTCCGAGCATGTCGCTTGATTCCCTTTTCACTTTGAAAACACAGATCGTTCAAAGTAAAACCAAAATATGCGGTTGAATATTCTTATACTATTTGAGTGTGATGCCTCATATATGGACTTATAAGAGAAACTTTGTAGACATCCTCTAATGCTGACAGTTTTCCAGAAACTCTGTTGGTAAATGGTGTAAAAATGGATGCTAAAAAAGATACAAATAAATAAATAATCAGAAATAAAATAGACTGTCGGAGTGCACTTTGATAAAAAATGCTAAAATACATGCATTGTGACTGTGTGAATGGTAACACGTGTGATAAATAGGTGGTAAATAGGGTGCTGGCCACAATAAACAATCAATGATTTAAAGGTCATCGGTGGGATATGCAAGATTAGATGTTAAAGGGACATGGAATAGATTCCCTCATTTTCTTTCAAATGCAAGTTTAACTTCCGTAACTGTTGATAATCAGGTCATCAAAACTGGAAATCAGGTCATCAAAACTATTTGAGTAGCACTCAAGTAAACATGCTGAATAATCCTGTTTGGCATCCCTAATTCATGTCCCATGTTTCGTCATTTCAAGATTCAAGATACTTTATTGTCATTATGCGAGCATAATAAAATCGTGAGAAGGCCCACGGCTTAAGGCACACATCATAACATAACATTAGGGAGATCACTGTGTAGGAGTCTTCACGTAATATTGGACTCCAAAATGGGAAAGCAAATAAACACAACTGTAAACATAACCTCCTTTACAATGGTGGTAATATTAATAAGAAGAGACTGGCCCTTTCTTCAAATGCATATTGATGGGGTTCAAAAACCTAAAACTGGAAAAATAAGGACTTTGATTTTACATTTCATATTTTAAAACCTAAAACAGCTACAATTTAATTTTACGTACAAATTCATAGCAATATTATTCCTTATTTCACAACATTGGATTCACCACGAGCGCTATAGATTTAAACATTCTGGATCATCGTCATATGTTTGCAGTCGTCACGCTATATAATGGACACCTGGGGGGGAGCAAATAAACAGTTGTGTTTATTTGCTTTCCCATTTTGGAGTCCAATATTACACTCCTACACAGTGCTCTCCCTAATGCAAAAATGACAAATAATTGATTTTCTATGTTTAATGATTAATCTGTTCATAACGTGAAGGACAGACACAGACAAAACATCGGCGAGTATTCTCCACGGAGGTAAAAATGTTTGAAAAAAAGGATTTGTAAAATGAAAGAAGCGTTGTCAAGATTCTGCCACACACACTATTATTAAGAAATAACATTGTTTATTTGTATAGAAAGAGAAGAGAAGGCACAAGACTACCAGGACCAGAACACCACGTGGTGGCACTGTGGCTGGTTATGCACATAAAAACCAGAGAAGAAGAAAAGGTACACGTCACGAGGCCTACCTCGATCACGTGTGTCTCACGTCACGTTTATTCTTGCTAGGTGACTGAGTCACTCTCAGAATAGTAGCGCATTTTACAACCCCTTTATTGGAAATAAAACAATCACCATGGAGATCGGAGCCGAGATCAGCAAGAAGATAAGAGTGAGTAGCCCAACGAGCTGAATCTGGAAATATAACCCGAGAAGCTCGATCAGGCCATCGTGTCCGTCGTTTGTTAGCATGCTATTGCTAATGCTAGTGCGTTTAGCTATCCCTTGCAGAATGGCATCGCGCTTTTTTTTTTATTTACATGACGAACAATAGGTTTGCGTTATCGCATATCCAGCACACAGACTAAACGTGTCTGTTCACGGGTTTCCGTCTCTAAATGGATGTTGTGTAATTTGCCCTCATTTGCACATTTTGATCTTCTCGGTGCTTTTTCGTCTTTTTTCAGGCTGCGATTAAGGGCAAGCTTCAAGAGCTCGGCGCCTACATCGGTGAGTGGATATAATGCACGCGTCGGTGTCGCTTGTAAACGGACTGATGTGTGTGTGTCATGCTGCGTTTTCCGTCCCATGTAGATGACGAGCTCCCCGACTACATCATGGTGATGGTAGCGAACAAAAAAACATCTCAGCAGATGGCCGATGATCTGTCCCTTTTCCTCGGGAACAACACGATCAAATTCACAGCCTGGTGCGCTCAAGCAAAAAAACAACAACAAAAAATAGATTTTCATCTGTGCAAAGGAGTTACCTTCTCCGTAACGTGGCTTTGTTTTCTTGTATCGTAGGTTGCAGGGTGTGCTGGAGAAGCTGAGATCCGTTTCCGTGGGTAAGTTGGGTGCTTCAACCAGCTGTGGAACTGATGTGTGAGTGCGTGTGAATGCGTGTGAGTGCGTTGAGAGCCGACCTCAGAGGGTCTGCTGTAAAGCCGAGCGATACGATAAGTCAACGATAGATTTCATTACCATTTTCAGCATTAAGTAAAGATCATTCATTATGTAAACCGACTTCTTTTTCTGTTCATTTTAGATATACACTAGTCACAAATAGTTACTATGTTTGTGCACATAGTCATATAGCTATATATACACTAAAACCATAAAAATAGTAAATGCAAGGCTCTTGTGAAGATCGTAAGAGTTTTAGCTGGAACAAAGGGATTTATTATATATTTTTTAGGCATATTTAAATGTTGTTCCTCAGTCAATGTCCTTGCACGCACATCTGTTTTGACTGAAGATGTTGCCATGGTGACGTAGATCTTTCCAAAGTGCTGATCATGCAAATAAAGGCCTTCTGTCTCTTAATACAGGCTCCCTGTACACAATATTGATATGAAGATTAGGATTTGTTGCACATCCAGCTGCAGAGTATCAAACTGTTTTTTTTGATATCAGCAGAATGTCATTCAGAATGCATCTCATCCTTCACGTCACCGTCTCCTACGTGGTCATGGTTTCTCTGTCTGTTTGTCCACACGGCGGCTACAGAGCCCGAATCCCTCAAGCATCAGCCCCAGTTCGAAGGTGGTGCAAAGAGCCGATCATCTCTGAGTGAAGACGCCACCGGAGATGAGCTGAAGGTGCTAACGGTGTCCAGTTCACGCTTTGAGAGGACAGAAGCACGCGTGTCCAGTTCCGCTAATGAAAGCAGGTGACGGATATGTGTTTTTAATTCTTGGGTGCTGTTGTCTTAAACGACACATGTGTCAGAACCCCCCCCCAATGCTAAGAGACTTTCTTTATCATCAGCAGAGGCGCCGTGGAGAAGACTTCCCCCCGACTAACCTCCGCCGTCAAGCCCCTCGCGGAGCTGCTCCCATCAGAGGCCGTCATCGACATCAAACCAGACTTGGATGATGACCTCATCGCCGAGGACCCTGTAGAAATACGCAGCAGCCACGTGCGAACAAGGAGCGTCACCAGTCGCCCCACCGCTGAGATCTACAGGGCGGGGCAGGGCAGGTTCAGCTCGGCTAACTCCGCGGAGCCGTCCCGACACGCGGAAGGCTCCTCTTACAGCCGGCATCAGGACAGCAGAGCCGGCAGATCCTCCCGAGCTGGATCCAGCAGGGTACGATTCAGTGAGAGGGATACGCAGGTTAACCTTTCCTGCTCATCGTCTGTCACAAAAGTGTTCAAACGGGTCGAGTTAAAGGTCCACAATCATTTTTTCTTGCCGTCCTGGTTCAGCTGGAGGAGTCGTCGCGTAAGCGCAAGACGCCTGTCGCGAGTTCGGTGGTACGAGTGAGCCGAACGGCAGACGACGACGACAGCGATGAATTCGAAGAGGAGGATGAAGGCTATGGAGGAAGAGGACCGTCCAGTAGAGTGTCCCTACCCTCCAAACCAGAGCGCAAGTCAGTGCTGCCCGCTCGCTTCCACATGTCTGAAGTTGTTCCGCTGAGCCATGGCACTGGATGCATTTGTTTTGTTTCCGTAGAAATCATGCAAAGCTGACGAAACCAACGATTTCTCAATGATGTTCTAAAAGAATATGAATTCTATTCTGGTGTTCGTTGAGGAGCTTTGACATTGTAGTCTCTCGTTTCAGACCGACGCTCCCTCCAGCCAAGCAAGCCAATAGGAACCTGATACTGAAGGCCATCTCTGAGGCTCAGGACTCAATCACCAAAACCACATCCTACCCCACAAGTACGTTTTCCCCATGTTGCCATGAACAATGGCGCGGGGCTTTTATTATTCCTCTCTTGCGCTGCTTTCTCCCAAGTACCACAGAGGCAGACCGTTCCCGTGGCGCCTCGGGCTCGTTTGGCCAGCAGCGAGGAGATGACTGCAGCTATTCAGCTGGTCCAGGAGCACCTCCACAGCCTGGCCCCCAGGGTCCGGGCCTGCCCCCCCACAGAGCTCCTTCCTCCCAGAACTCATGGTATGTCAAGAGTCGATGCTTCAGTTGCTTTTTCTGGGCAGTTCGATATTCTTTCTACCATATGATGCTCTCTTTCTGTTCAGCTTCTTTTTTGATGTGCTATATCTCCCCCCCCCCCCCCCCCCCCCCCCCCCCCGCTCCAGTGAGATCTTTAGCTTCACGTCTGCAGCTTGACCTTGCAGGAGGAAGTGCTGCGGGACAGCAGAGTGACTATGGTGACTCTTTTCTTCCCTCTCGGGCAACTTTCTAAATCTTCTTGCTGATGTTTCCGGTTCATTGAAGGGTAGTAGCTAATAATGAATGTCCCGGAAGCTGCTGGGATGGATTGTGTTCAGTGATGCTTTTGCGTTTGTGATGTCCATCTAGCTGTAGAGGACGCAGCCGGCAGTGATGCCAAGGCTCTTGATTCCCGCTCCTTCATACTGAGTCAGCGGCAGCTGCAGGAGCCACCGGCAGGAAGTCGGCGACGTCTCCAAGCCAAAGAGGAAGTCCAGTCGGCTTTACCACGCACTGTCCAATCCAGGTATACACACACTAATTTGTGTGCTCTCAGACAGGCCCAATTGTGTCAAAGCAAAAAGGTTGACAAATTGTTTTTTTTTTATTGCCCCCCCCGCACTAGTAAGGAAAAGGGCGACTCTGCGAGCCCGAAGTTCATCGTGACATTAGATGGGGTGCCGAGCCCATTGGGAAATTTTGCAGACTGTGAGATGGACCTAGATGATGTGAGGCCACCCTCAAAGGTGACGGATGCCCCCTTACCCATCAACAGGGAGCCCAAAGGCGGCATCCTTCACAGAGTGCAGGGAGGAGTCGCATCATCGGCAGGTGTGGAGTCTTAGAAATAATACAAGCCTGTAGTATTATATGATCCTACACACGTTCCCCATGTGTTGTTGTGGATGGCGGCGTTTGTACTGCTTAATGGTGCTTCATGCGTCTCGTCCCCCTTTGACAGAGGACATAATGGACTTTAACATGGCGGAGGAGGACGCAGTACCTGTAAAGAAGCAGAAGGTGATGGAGAGATGCAAGTACTGGCCAGTCTGTAAGAGTGGAGACGACTGTCTGTACCATCACCCGACGGCACAGTGCAAGTGAGTGTTGTTGGTGAATTCTAGTCCTGTTCAGTGGGATATATCTTGCTCTGCACTATCCCTTTTTTTTTTGTTTTTTTTTTCAGGACTTTTCCCAGCTGCAAGTTTGGGGATAAATGCATTTTTGTCCATCCTAATTGTAAATACGATGCCAGGTGCACAAATGCTGACTGCCCCTTCACCCATGTCAGCCGCAGGAGCGCAGTGGGGCCCCCACCCAGGCCAGGTAACCTGTCGCTGTCTCTGCGACTCGCCTGACTGGTCAGCAGCGCTGCTCTGAAACGCACATTTCTCTCCCCGCAGCAGTGCAGCCGGTGCAAATCACAAGCGTGTGTCGCTTCTTCCCAGACTGCAAGAATATGGATTGTCCATTTTATCATCCAAAGGTAAGGGTTTCGCTTTTGATTTTACAGCAGTCATTTTCAGTGTATGAAGGAGTCTGAATTTCTAACGCGCTGATTCTTTTATCTATTTTAGCCGTGTCGCTTCGCAGCCCTGTGTAAACGTGCCGGATGTACCTTCTACCACCCAAACACATCTGTGCCACCAAGACATGCCTTGAAGTGGACAAAAACTCAGGCCAGGTGAGACGGAAGTCAAAAAAGTCAATGTCTCGTGTGTTTATTTTAACCTGTTGATCCTAATGTGACTTTCAATGGTGAAATGCATTTTGTTTTATTGCACTCTTTAAAAGCTTGTCTTTCTTTTTCGCAGCTAATGATGTTCAGAGAGCCTGATGGATAAAGTGAAGTGATACAAGATGATCGTTATCTGTGTCGATTTGTTTTAATTCTGAGATTTAACTGTTGTTTTGTTAGTTTTTTATTGTTTGGATTCATTTTTAAGAGAAGTCTTTTGTAAGCTAAATTCAAGTTTTTGCTGATGCTCCCAGAAAATTAAACGTTTATCAAAGTGAACCTTACATCAATATCATGTCATCATTTCCTGTTGGTTCGAAACAGTGTTCGGATTATCGTACCGTCACTGAGTAAAGATCGTCAGTCAGGATTTTCCTGGCTGAGTTTTGGAAAATCCCCCAATGTGTAGAATAAAAGTTGTATTAAAAATGGAAACTAGTTTTGATTTCCTGCTTTCCCAATAAACCACGAGATGCTGATAAACACTGATGGAACGTTTTATTAATTAATATGCGTTTTTAATCAAAGTTAACAACACGGTAGCCTCCATACAACTCATTTCGTGGAGGGATAGAGTCCATTCGTCTCTACTGTACAGGAAATGGACGGACCGGTGAACTCTGTCGCATCGCCGCGTCGCTCATATATGACGTCATTCTAGTGAAAGACAAAAGACACCTGGGTCGTTGACAGAACTGCCGGGCGTGGTGGCGCGCGCCTGTAATCCAAGCTACCGGGAGGCGGGCGGGCTGGCGGCTCGCCTGAGCTCAGGCGCTCACAGATGACGGTCTGCCGATCGGGTGTCCGCGCTCGATGTGGTGCGCCCCGGGGACCGGGGACCACCACGTCGCCTCCTCGGAGGAGTCGTAGCAGGTCTAAGATCTCGTGGCCCGGTGAGTCAGCTGGATCGCACCCGTGACCAGGCGGATCAGCCCATGAGCAACACAGCCTGAGCAATACAGCGAACCACGGCCCTTTTTGACTCGTCGATACCTTCACGTGTAACACAAACGTTACACTTTAACAACAAGCAGCTTATTGTTCACGTTGTGGAACCTTCACAAAGCCGCTGCTACGCTGGTGCGACACCGCCTCCTACTGGAGGACGCATGTAACTACACCAACCGAGCTGAATACAGTACTTACAACGATGTCCCGCAGGTAAGATCGCTAACGAAACCACTTCTTATATTTATTTTTTATTTTCATCAACTTTCACAATATTAAACCTTACACACACTTTCAACGACATTTCATCATTAGAAAGGAGCAGATAGAATAATTTCATTCTTATATTTCTCTTCCCCCACTTCCTCCACAGAGGCGCGCTGGTAGATTGCAGGTGTGACAAATGGAAAATGCAAGCATGAAGCCTGAGCTGGAAGACCCCCCCCCCCCCATCTTTCCACTGCATCTCTGTGCTTTCTGCACAAAATCTATCTTTCTAGCCAAAAACGTTTAGCTTGAATAGTTAGTAGTATTAGTACGACTGACATTTGTCATATTCGGGCTGTTGCTGCCAAGTCTTCAAAGTTTAAGATTTTTAAATTGTTACAATCGTTTGGAAAACTCAGTCTAATTTATTTGAATCGCCGGCTCTCTCTACCTCAGCAGAGCTGCAAACATTGCCAGAGACTCCACCCACCCTGGACACACCTTGTTCGACCTGTTGCCCTCAGGACAGCGCTACAGGTTGCGCAAGAGCAGGACCAACAGACTCAGGGACAGTTTTTTCCCCCGAGAGCCATCAGCGCTCTGAACACCGATCAGGACTAAACATGACAACTACTCATTATGTGCAATAACAAATGTATGCTATTCATGCAGAGTACTGGACAATCTCTCTGCATGCACTGTTTCATCACTTTAAACTTATGTTGTTATATCCTGCAATTACTTGAATGTTCTGTTATCGCTTGAATTTTATGTTGTTTATTGACACCAGACGGGGCAGCGCTCCTAATCTCATTGTGTAGCCACTATGCCATGACAATAAAGGCTTTCTATTCTATTCTATTCAGAATATCACCCTAATAGGTCGCTTTTATTTATTTTTACAAGTGCTATTGTTTGCATTAAAAAATAAATAAAAGCGTTTCAAGTATTTTTTTTCTGCCGAACTGAGCACCTCAAGAAACCGAACCGAAATTACATTTTATTGTACCGTTACACCCCCGAGTACTCAGTATGTCTCGTGATGTGCAGCATTTCTATTCAAAATGTCAACATAGATAAGCTGTAGTGGTTTCAGTGATGATGGGTCATCCTACAGAAACCTGACTGTTATCTGTTGACAACACTTCCTACACAAGTCACCACATTTCACATCAGTGAGACAAGGATCAGAAACATGTTAGTTGGAGCATCTGTCGGACGATCACGGCCAGAGGAGTCTTACGTGTTGTGCTTTAGTGGCTGGAATCACTTGAAACCTTTCGCCCTCTCGATACGTTTGTTCTCGTGGGATGAGGAAGTGCTACCTGACACCTGGAGTGTAAACAATGTGTAAACAATGCAACATTTTGAAACAACTTGAAGAAATATTTATTTTTAAATAATTTCAAAGTCAGAAGAAGAAGAAATCAATTTCTAGACCAATATGAAACTAAGTTTGGGAATTTTCCACCATGTTGTTTCCCCATTCACAGAGAGCAATGTTCTTTTTTATCATGTTAAACAGCTGACATTTAAGGTAAACCACAAATGACTGATTGTTGGTTTTCAACCAAACGGTCCCAGAGGGGTGAAAGTCACTTGATATTGTTGTGAACTGGACTTTACACCTTTCTGCCATGACTCACGAATGACCTTTTATTTTGAAGGGAATATATATATTCAGTATATTTAAACCCACACATGCATTAGAGCCGGTTTTGCGGTCATCAAGCAGCATCTACACGATTCTTTTCTTCCCCTCAATAATTCTTTACTTATTAGAAACCTCCCACACCGATTTCTGAGGAAGAGAGACCCAGAATCTGGGTTTCTTAGCTAAATAGTCTTGAAGGGGATTTTCCTTAAGAAGAGGAGTGACTCCTGTTTACAGGGGCAATATGAATTCAATGAAACTACTGTCGCTTCTGATGATTTAACCCAGGAGTCATATTGTTAATGAAGTTTGTTTCAAGCTTGTTTTTGGAAGTTGTCACCTGTTTGACCACCTGGATGCGCTAAAATGGTAATGAGGGCTGGAGGGGCTGGAGCAGAATGAGAATGCAGCCACAGTTCACATAAAAAAAGTCAGAAATATGCTGAATGATTGAAGTTTATTTATAATCGACTATTCACAGAATACATTCCAAATCATTCATTCAAAAAGAAGTGGGAAGAAGAAAAAGGTATTTGATCCCATCCCCATTCTCATCCTCAACAACGTTTTAAATACTTCAAACCAAAACAATGAGCAAAACAGGCCTAAACCAATTTAAAATCAACTCAATCGACAGTAATTAGATAATAGAATGAAAATGCGTTTGAGAAAAAGAGCAAAGTAAAGTCCTGGTGGTGTCGCCACAGTAACAATTATATTATAACAATATAATTTGCATTATAATAATGGCAATGATGATTATTATGATATGACAATAATTCTCCCGTCGATTTTCAGCTCCATTTTCATCTCTGGCTTCTTCCTTACTTTCCTCACTTCTTTGCTTTAAGGCGAATTAGGGTCATTGAGGTTTTTGGAAATTAAGCTGCTCTAAGTGAAATATTTTACCGGGTTTTGTTTGTCTATATTTGTATTTGTATTGTATTTGTGTCTTGTTGAAGCAGAATGTGACTAATCAGCTTTCCTCCGTGTTCTCTCTCTCGCTCTCTCTTTTTACAATCTCAACTCTTTTGGATGCCGTTAAATGCCAAGCATTAGAAATGTCTGTCCTTGCCTAAGCTCTTCAAAATTCCCTGTGATGGTGGAACATGTTTTTGTGTGGGAGGTTTGTTCTGCCAAGCAAAGCTGTCTTAGTCCTGATTCTTTTCTCTTTTTTTTCTTTTTTCACAAGAAAATCTTGTTGTTGCATCTCCAAATGTCACCTCGTGATGGGGCAAGCAAGAAAATAAGAGTTCACATATATAGATGTATATAATGTTTTCTTGCTTGAGCTTAAACACAGAATTTTAATCACACTGGAGAAAAAAAAAACACACACACACTATAATTCACCTGCAAAGAATTCATAACAGTTTCTTGCAGAATTTTATATTTGCATTATAGTTCTATAAATAAATATACAGCTCATTACTGTGTTATTAATTCACAATAGTAATACTACAGGATAGTATACAATAATTTACTATTTGAATCTACAGATCTATCCTGTCTATAATGATAATAATCTAGTGCTGTTTACTTTTTTGACACTCCGAGGAAGAATAAAAAACTAAATGTAGGTTGCCTTATGAATGCAGCTCTAGACATCTGTGGAAAAAATGTAACTTTTTTGTTTACCTTCCCATGATGCTCTGCTGGTTGCAGTTAGGTTCCCTCTGCATGAGGGAATGATTTTTTTCTTCTGGATTGCTTTATAGCATTTCCCTACACCAATGCAGTATTTCCCTTTTTATTTTTTATTTTCAATAATGTGTTTTTGTCCTTTTACAAACCTAAATAATTCCTATAGCTCCAAGTCCGTAACATAAAAAACTATGACCTGTGTTCACGGAATTTAACCCCAAATTGTATCGTTTCTTAATGTATTCCCTGCAGAATGATGCAGACTTAAAGAACAAAAAACAAAGAGGGAATTCTTGGTGGCATTCGGGGAGTCCCGTGAGCACTCATCATTGCCAAAAGCTCTCAACTTTGCAGCTGGTGTGACTGTGAACGCAGCTCAGGTCTGAAAATTAGCATGAAGCAGGGTGAGTATTCACAAACCAGTCATCCATGTGGAGCTTTAGGATCCGTGTCTCTAGAGGATTTGGTCGAAACATTAGATCGGCTCCACACGGCTGTAAAAAGAAAGAGGAAGAGCCAAGGCCAGTGATGCCTGACATACTTGCATCAAGACACACACACACACACACATCAGACACACACACAGAGTCTTTGGGACAAAGTTAGTTTTCCTTTATCTGTTACGCTACAAGCAGTTCATGATGAGGATCCAAGTTCACACTCAAACATGGACTCAGAAAGGTTTTTGACCTTTTAATAACGTAGTAAATATTAAAGTCATTCATTTCATAAATGGTCAAAATCCAAAAAGCTTCGGTAGAAAGGTGCATCATCGGTAACTAATTATTTAAGCAACAGTCCAAAAACGTTTATGCAGAATAAATAAACGGGGCATTCTCACTCATGTGCAAAGATGGAGAAAATCTGATTGGTTAAAACTGTACCATGCGAAGAAAGCCGGCACCTGTGACGGCGGGCGGCGTGTCGGTTCCCACGGCTTGTGCAACTTGCACCATGAATGCCAAAAGTTACATACAGTCTGCAAAAAAAAAAACATGCATGCTTCCATCCAGACAACGCCCTTTTCAGGAATGGCCCCCAACTTTTCCAGAAAGAGAATACCAAGGCTTCACACCAGTGTCAGTATTTAAAAGTCCGACAAAACTTTTTTGCCGCCACATGAAACCGAAGAGAACTTGGACTGTTGAGGAACGGAAGTCCAAGCTCAGGCGAGACGGTGAAGAATTCCACCGCTTCCTCTCTTCCCGAACACTTCCTGAGTGTTAGAAGAAAAAAAATGATAAACATGCCTTCACATCTTTCAGACATGTAATTCACAATAAGCATATTTATTTAATATATATATATATTTACATAAATATCTGTATTCAAGTGAATTTAGGTTAAAGGAGGATTTACACATTTTCACATTGTGTTTTTCATGACATCTCATATTCCAGAATACGACAACCATTTTCATCTGTGTGTTATTTTTTCTGGAGTTTTCGCATGACCTTTAACTTTCCATCAGACATGTGACTTCCAGTCTAATGCAACTTACCCTGCTACTTTCTTACCAGAAGCCACATCAGATACAGCTAATTAGGCAGACAGCAAGTCTCACGGTATGTCAGAGAGAGAGAGAGAGAGAGAGAGACTAAGAGAAAGGAGGAGAGCATGAGCAAGCAAGTGAAATAGAAGGAGGAGTGACAGAAAGGGAAAGAAAAGAGGGACGAAAGAGACTCATTAAGCCAAATTGTTCTCGTTCTGCTCCACGGACGTTCTCTTTCATGCTTTCTGTCTCTCTCTCTCTCTCTCTCTCACACACACCACACACAGATACACAAAGCACAAGTGGACACAGACACTTAGTTTCAGCTGCCGCGGCTGGCTATGGCTCAGGGCTCTGACAGCAATGACACAAGCTACAAGTCTCCATCTCCTGGAAGCAGACCGGTGAGTATACAACATTTGTGCTGTCTCAGCAGCTTTATGTGCTCACATCTGACTTTCACCCGGTGCGAATGCGCTGAACTCGGTGAAGCAAGCTGTCTGACGGGCTGCGGTGTTCGGTGACACACAAATTCTGCCTTTGCTGGCGCTTCTCAGGGTGTTCTTTGGCACACATGGGGCTGCAGGCATGACTCGCCCAAGTGTTAGCTCGACTCTGACTTGCGATGATGTGCCTTTGGCACCCGAGCAGCTGGGGAAAAGGGCGACTGATAAAATTGAGCATGCTTCTGTCCTGTTTCTGTGCATGTGAGCCTCCATCCTCCTCACTGGTGGATGGTTTCACATGGGACGAACTTCACTACTGCATGGTGGGAAACCAAATTATTCCCGGGGTGTTTTTTTCCTCCAAAACTTTAAGTCGATAAGGCTATATCAGCTGTAAACGCTGTCTTGGGTGTGTCAGTCTTAATTGAAAAGATATTCGGCAGTTCGTTCTCAAAGGTGTGCAACTGACTCAGCATTTTCAAACGAGATTAGTTATTCCGATACCAAGAAAGCCGACGTTCAGGACGTGAAACGGGGTGTGTGGTCGACCTAACCGGTGACTCACACACTCCCTGGCACTGCCCTTCTCATGAGACGGCGAGTTCAAAACCATCTTCTGCCGTGAAAAGAGGACGACGCTTCGATTTCTCACGCCAAACTCTCAAGGAGGCGCGGAAGACGTGCACAAGGCACAGCAGCCTTGACCTTAATCAACACCGTTGGTTTGCGTCAGTTACAGGAAACTCCTATCCGCTTGCTTGTCACTTCATGGCACACGGTTAACCCTCAGCCATTTGTGTGTGTGTTCTCAGAGCTCCTCGGATGATGCAAAGAGGGTGATGCGGCGGGAAAAAAACCGAATCGCTGCTCAGAAGAGCAGGATGAGACAAACTCAGAAAGCAGACAGCCTGCACTTGGTGAGGACATTTCTCTCTCTGCAACACACACACACACACACACACACACACACACACACACACACACACACCCTTCTCGTGTTCGTGCATCGACAGCATCACAGACTGCCCGCTGCTTAAAATCACTCTTTAGTTATATATAAATATAAACCTGCAGGTTTACTTCACACAAAAGCAAGCCTTGTCAATAGCTTTATTGTGCCGTTATGCAGATCACAATTCAGAATCAAGCTTGTGCGAGTGGGTTTAAACTTTATTTAAGAAAAAGATTCGACCTTGACCATGTGGCAAATGTGTCATGGCTTCTGTTGCGCTGCACAGTTGGATGCTGCTCTGTGTGTTTACAAGCTTAAGGAATAAATTAGCATGTGTGGGCAAATCGCTCCTTTTTTTTTATCTACAGCAGAATTCAGCACCAGAATAAAATACAGGCCAGCTGCTTTGTCCGGTGACACCATTGTTCATGCAACAGTTGGTTTCCAGCATAAGAGCCTGCCTCCTCAGTTTTATTTTCTTTATTGATTTGGCTGTCTGATGAAGAACTTGATGTAACTCAGCCCTATCCTGGTCAGACATTAAGGAGATCTGTTATGACGGCGCGATCTTGCATTAACCCACACCCACGACACCTGCTGCTGTCGCCACAATGCCCTTCTGAGCACCACGCTTCTGTGAACGTTCTCAGATGACCTCAGGAAAAGCCACACTGTGGGCAGCTGCAGACCCGTCCTTTCTTCTTCTTCTCATGAACAGCATGTATTATCAATGCCTTTCAACCCCGCGACAGAGCGACAGAGAACACCAGGGGATCACAGAGCTATTCTGCGGTTTGACTTTCATCGTCTCGCTTAGATAAACAGGAAGATGAATTTTCCCTCTCGACAACACGTGGCTCACTTCCTGTTTCTTCAGTAGTATTTTTTCTTTCTTTATTTTTTTTTTTTTGGTTCCATCTAAATGAGATTGAAATTGTATATTGTGGGCAGGAGAGAAGGAAAATGCAGTCACTTCTTGTAAAAGTAGTGGGCTTGTATTAGATGTACTGGATGACGCAAGCGCAGGGGTTTGCCCAAAGGTTCTGTGACAGTAAAGACACACAGCTCAGTGTTATGATCGACAGGCCAAGGTGTGATAACCTTTTCATCAAAGTGGACGGTTTCTCCCCTGCTATTCCCACACAGAAGAAAAAAAAACCTTTCGATGCTCAATTTGTTCTATTATCTCAAGTTTGATGTTCAATGCAAAAAAAAAAAACACAGACAAGATGCATTATTTGGTAAAAAGGACCTCCGTCCTTCGCAATGTACGACTTTGCCAGGTTATAGCAGAGGTGGTTTACATCTAAAAGCTGTAAGCCTGAATCATAATTAGTATGCTGATTTTAATGGGCTTTTAGAAAAACAGCAGCTGAGGCATGCTGTAGATTAAAAAAAAAGCTTTTTATGTTTTCCTAATGCCCAAACAGCGTTGAGTTTTCATCACAGTTACCTAAAGAATAACACTTTTTTAAAGGGACATTTTTATTGTTTGACTTGTCTTTGTGTTATAAAAAAAATAACTGTAAGAGACTATAGTTGCCACGGATACCCCATCTCTGAGATGAATAAACTGCCTGCGTTTTGAGGCTAACGCGGACTAAAGCGAATTTCAAGCATTGGCTCCCAGCCTGCAGCTGGGTGCTGCTCGGAGCTAGCATGCTAACACACTAACAGGCATATGCTGTGCTACTGTTAATCAGACTGGGATTATTACATTTACGATCTTGTCTTAATTCTTAGCATCTGCTAATAAGCATTAAATTTAAAGTGCAGTTTGCTTATCAGTTCTGTGGGTATTTGGTCATAAGCCAAAAATATGGGCAAAGCATCATTTTTACCTGATGATTGTACCAGAAGTCCAAAGATCTCTGAAAAACACAACACTGAGTCAAAGTCAAAGAAGTGTTTACTTCTCCCCACTCCTTTTCGGACAGATGAATTTAAATTCTGTTCAGTTTTGTGAGTTGGGATGAAGTAGACTGATCCACTTATTTGGTTATGAACTAACATTATTATTATTATTTTGCGAGTTTATGTATATGTTGTGTGTTTCTTTTTAAAAGTCTGAATAAAAATAAATAAATAAATATATTATTATTACATCATGGCATATATCTGAACCCACATAAGATGACGCCACAGCTCCCATCTTCATACTTTTGATAGCTTGCTATTAAACTGAAGGGTTCAGCCTCTGAGGCTAATGATTGTGTGTAAACATCCCATGTCAGCTCCGATAAATGCAGCAGCGCACTAAAACAGGCGATTGAAATTCATGGTCGTGTCCAACTCTCACGTAATCCAACCTGACGGCAAAACCGCCTTCCTGCCTGTGTGTGTTTCCCAGGAGAGTGAGAACCTGGAGAAGGAGAACGCAGCCCTGAGGAAGGAGGTGAAGCAGCTCACAGAGGAGGCGAAGTACCTGTCGTCCGTGCTGAGCAGCCACGAGCCCCTTTGCACCGGCCTGACGCCTCAGACCCCCGACCTTCTCTACCCTCCTCATCACATCAGCTACCACCACCAGCACATCACTGTACCACACTACCAGCACTGAGCAGCACGACCTCTGGGATGTGCTGCGAACACGACTGACCTCAGGGAGAAAGGGGGGGGGGCTGAAATTAGATGTTTTTGTAAATGTTCAAAACAGTATTCGAAACTATTTCCGTTGCTTCTTTTTCGTCTCTTTTGCTTTTATCTGATGACATCGATGATCCCGTTGGCCAGTCCATGTTTACACTTCAGGCGATGCAGTCGTTGCTGTGAATCGCTCAGTCCGCCTCCGTCAACTTGACATTTTGAGTTTCTCGTGTTTTATGAATGTGTTTCTGCTCAGGAGCTTTTTGAAATGATTTTGATTGTGGACAAATAGGAATGTTAAAGTTAAGATTCTAAAACGAGGTTTGATGTACCAAAAAAAAAAAAAAAGAAAAAGAAAAGTGTCTTGACTTGTGTACTGGAAAAAACAAAATCCAGCACTGATATTTATTAAATATGATGAAGAGTTTTTGCGCCCTCCAGTGCTTCATGTGGGTCGCTGCACTTCACGAGGCCGACTCTAGATGGCGCTGCTGTCCCCCCTCGCTTCACTTCTTGCATTGGGGGTGGGGGAAAAGGGAAACCCAAAGTGCGATTCTTTTCTTTTAGGGCAACGAATCCTCTTCTTGAGCTTGCTTGAGAAGCTTTGCGTCCCGTGGGGGGGCTCCCACGCGTAAATACATTGTAATAATAATTACTGTGGCGGAACAAAGAACACATTTTAATTAAATACACGAGCTGCAGTCGTTCAAACCCGACCAAATATCGCAATCCATATAAACACCAAAGACATGGCAGACATTTAATAAAGTCGCCGTGGATTATGACGCCTTTACGAGCCGTTCAGAGTCAGACAACACGAAAGACCGATGGATTAAACTCCGCCCTAGTTTGCGCATGAGCGACGTGGGTTTCAGCTCCGGGTAGACGGTCACCGGATCCGCTCCAACACGTGCTCCACGCTCCGCAGCCGCGGTTGGATACAAACAAAAAAAAAGGAAACGGATCTGTACGTATTGAATCCGCACCATCTCCGTGTGTTTTGTTCCACCGACGTGGAAGATTTTACGCGATTTTACGCGCCCGAGCGTTCCATACCGCTGATCTGACATTTTGCCACCGTCGCGTAAGATAATAACGAGACTTAAACCACGTGGTTCGGTTTGATTCCGGCTTTTAGATAAACAATGAAGTTGCCGGCATGTTTGTCTTGATCGCTCAGCATTTGGTAGCCGCTCGACAAAGAAGAAGGAGGAGGAGAAGACTTCCAGTTACGCGCTGTGAGGTCCTAGCTCAACATGAGCGAGGAAGAAGCTTTAGAAGGCACCAAAGTGCATGAGGATGAACTCCAGCTGGGCGCGGGGGACGCGCCGCCGTGCGTCAAGGCGCAAGCTCCCACCCGGCTGTACAAGCGCCGCTGGATGATCGTCCTGCTGTTCAGCTCCTACTCGCTGTGCAACTCCTTCCAGTGGATCCAGTACGGCATCATCAACAACATCTTCATGAAGTTCTACCACGTGGACGCCTTTACCATCGACTGGATGTCCATGATCTACATGCTGACGTACATTCCCTTCATCTTCCCGGTGACCTGGCTGCTGGACAAAAAGGGGCTGCGGGTGATCGCGCTGGTGGCCACGGCGCTCAACTGCGCCGGGACCTGGGTCAAGGTGGCGAGCGTCAGGCCGGACCTGTTCGCCGTCACCTTCCTGGGGCAGCTGTGCTGCTCCTTCGCGCAGCTCTTCATCCTCGGAATGCCGTCCAGGATCGCGTCGGTGTGGTTCGGCTCGGGGGAGGTGTCCACCGCCTGCTCCATCGGAGTCTTCGGGAACCAGGTAGGCTGCCCTCTGGTCAATGATCAGACAGCTGGTAGTCAAACTGTCCAGTGATGTCAGGGGCGAGTCTGGGACCAGACTTCAGGAGGCCTCTGCTCCCTGCAATGTTAAACTCCATTGTTATTTTTATTTTTTTTATCTTTTTGCCACAGACTCTCAGAGTTTTCTCATGAACTATCTTTGTACTCTCTCCATCCGTTTTTCTCCCTCTCTTACACACAAAGTCGTTTTATTCATCAATAAAATGGAATGTAATTATAATGTCAGTAAAGAAAGCTCGCAGAATATATATATATTATATATATATATATATATATAATAATCCCGGGTGACCTTATATAATATATACATATAAATAATATATATTATATATATATAATAACTTTCATCTCTGCATCGTGACCCTTGCACGCCAACACTTTGCCGTGTCGGTTGTTTTTGTGACTGTTGTATTGTACACAACTACACACTAAATATCAACTCAACATGAGGTTCACTGCAGTGACTGTGGTCTGAATTAGTCATCTAAGACTGAGCAAGTTTATGACGCCCAAAAACGCATCAGCATGAAATGTGAAACAAATCTGTGTACATAAAAGGCTCATATTAATGGAATTATTAGACGATTGTAATCCTGCCATCTTCAGCCACTAATCTGTATCCAGGTCACGGGTTATTCTAGAGCCTATCCCATCTGAATGTGTGTGTGTGTGGGGGCGGGGGGGGGGGGGTTACACCCTGGACTAGTTTCCAGTACAAAAACCCGCTCATGCTCACACTCACACCTAAGACCCACGCAGACACGGGGAGAACATAGAAACTCCACCTTCGTGCTGTGAGGCATCAGCGCTACCCACTGCACCAATGTGTGTGTGTACTGTCCAATGCTTCTTTATTTTACACCGCTTACAGCTTAAGTCTGCGACTCGGCTCAGATGTCTCTGGTAAAGCTTCCGTTGGACAGAAAATGGGTTCCGGTTGAATGTACAAACAACATTTGTACGAATGATGGGATTTAGAGGAGACGTCAGATTCACCGTCCGTCTTTTCCCTCTTGGCTTCTTCCCTCCACCGTGGGTTTTCTGACTGCTTCTTTTTCCTGATCGTCTGCACCTCCGTTTTCCGCCTGTTTGCTGTTGGCCCTTGTCAGACAGCTCCGTTGTCATGTTTAAATATAGTCACATCTAATTGTACAAAAACACACCCGTCCATCCACGTTCTTGGAGATGAAGACGACCTCGATCGTCTCGCCTACAGCCGCTTTATCTGCTTTGTGGGTCACTGGTGTTGCTGGAGACTCTCCCGGCTGGTTACGGGCGAGCGTCGGGGGTACGCCGCGGGTGTGTCGCCAGCGCATCGTGGGGCGTACATAACACAACATCAACCCATCCGTGAGGAGCAGCAGACTGCCCTTATAGCACCCAGGGAGCAAGTTGGGATTCAGTACTTTGCGTTGTTTCCGAGGTGGAGCACACACAGATGCCTGTTTTGATGCTGATGCTGCCTCCCAAGCTGTCACAGGGGCGGAACGGAGTGACGCCCTGCTTTACCTGTCGGGTTCAGGCGTCAAGCGAGACCAAAGACTGAAGACGGTCTGAACGGTGGTGTCTTCAGGGAGTGGATTTATTCTGAGTGACGTCTCCTGGTCATTGTCAGGCTGCCATTATTTGATCTGACTGTTTCTATTTATTCTTTAATATAGTCAAATGTAAGTTTTTAGTTTTTTCTACTTGTGTGTTTGACTTTCCATGTCGTCCTTCAGACCTTTAGCTTTTGTCAGTCATTCATGGACGTTGTTGGCTTGCAATCGAACCCGGTTTTGTTTCTAAGTTTGCTGAACAGCCCCGTCCCCTGTCTCTGACCCGTGACTGCTCCGGGGTCCGACGCACAAAAAACTGCCTTGACAACGAAACAGGGGTGGAGATTCCTGCATTAAACATCACATGGCTGGGCTGAATGCATGTGCAGTGACTTGTGAACAGACTCCAGCGACGGCGGCTGCGCTTGCCGTCCGGTTTGCCTCTTCCACGCAAGGACAGGAGACTGATAAGGACATTTCAAGACGGCTAAAATGCAACAAAACGGTACCTTGAACGGTGGCTCTGAAGACTCTGAACTCCAGGTTCATGGCCGGCCATGGGCCGAGGCTTTAAAGACTCCTTTTGTGGGCCCTGCTTCTCTTCAGCGGAGCCCGGGATTGTCAGGCGCCGCCGTCTCCGCCGCTTCACCCGTGGACTTTGAGGCTTTACCCAGTCACCCGGCACAGCTGGCCCCCGAGGCTGAGACCAAGCTTTACCGCCGGCGGTGGCTAATGCTGTTCCTCTTCTGCACCATTTCGTGCTGGAATTCCTTCATGTGGCTTCAGTACAGCATTATCAGCAACATATTCATGCGCTTCTATGATATTAACTATGTGGCCATCGACTGGTTGTCCATGGTCTACTGTGCCCCGTACGTCCCTCTTATCCTGCCCGTGCTATGGCTTCTGGACACCAGGGGAATCCGGGACGTTGTCCTTGTTGGAGCAGCCTTTAACTGTATTGGTGCTTGGATAAAAACTGGCAGTGCCAGCCCCAACATGTTTGCAGTCACCTTTTTTGGCCAGTTTGTGTGCGCCTCCGCCTCTGCCTTCACCATGGGCATGTCTTCTCGCCTTGCATCGCTGTGGTTCGGAGAGAGAGAGGTTTCCTCTGCCTGTTCCATAGGAGTGTTGGGATTCGAGGTTGGGTCTTTGTCTGTATCAGTGTCTGTATATTACGCGGGGCTGCACGAGAGGCCAGAGTCGCGTGAGACTTTCTAGTGTTCCGGCGTGAGAGGCCTTGCGCAAATCATTTCAGCTGTCTGCAGAAAACTCTCCACATTTAGCCTAAATGCTAAACTTAAAAACACTGCATTATTTTGTTGAGTTTGTTAGATAACATTTTTTTTTTTTTTTTTTGCAGTTGTGCCCTCTAATATGGGATTTGCACCAATATCTGAAATGTCTTGTTTTCGTTCTCTTTCCCGGTAATTGCATCGATCAAGTATCTCCGTGACGGAATTAAAATGTTACTGCACCTGCTCTCTTGTCATGATGGCCCACTTCCACATGCAGAAATGCAAATCGCCGAGAAGGATTAAGACGGAAGCTTTATTTTTGCGCATGCAAACCCGCACAAAACGAAATTAGATTTACATTTAGAAACTAAATGACGTTTACAGGGAAAAAAATTGCCAATAAATTGCTATAATAGTTTGTGATGCGACAAAAAGGAATACTAACCTCTAAAGATTTGCTCACTGTTTTAAATCAAATTTGTTTTGTTTTTTTGGGTTTTTTTTCCTCACAAACAAAGGATGTTACATTCATTTCTAATCATGATTTTCTTTATTATGCCTTTTGTAGCTGGGGATTGCCATTGGCTTCCTGGTCCCTCCTATCCTGGTGCCCAATGTGGACGACATGGACGAGCTGGCTCACCACATTAGCATTATGTTCTACATCACAGCAGGAGTGGCGACCGTACTCTTCATCCTGGTGGTTTTTGGTAAGACTTCTCGTATCGTAACCGTGACGACCCATGTAAACCGGTCGTATGAAACGCTAAAGCTTTGCGCAGCATGTTTGGAGCGGCTCTCCCAAGTCCTCTGCATATAAAACTGACTTGTTGCAGCCACTATGAAGGTTTGATACTCAAAAACATGTTTTTTTTTACTTTTTTTAATGTGTGTATTGTATCAAAATTTTCAGTGTGTGAAAATCAGATTTTCTCCTTTAGTGGATGTGCCTGGTGCTTTAATTTATAACACAGTTCCACCCTGACAAGGAGCAGCATTCAGCAGGCAATAAAAATGCGAAGTTTCTTCCTGTATGACAAAACCAACCATGAACAAAACATTAACAACTAGAAAAGCATTCAGAGAGCGCAGACCTCCGCCGAGCAGCTCATTCCCCTCATGATTAGATTTACACCGTCCACATGGTGATCTGGATCATCACCAAAAGGTTCAAGATTGTTCTTGTTATCTTTAATACACCAATCATGAAAAGTGAATTGGAGTTTGTCTGTATTTTTAATTGATTTATGAATCCGTAAACGGATCTTTCAATGTTATAATTTCATATTTTTTTACTGCCTCCATTCTGGATCCGATCCAGATGATATTTGGTGGTGAGATAGAGGCCCCCGCCCTACATGACTGTGTCAGATTCCATAAAAATTGGTCAATAATCAACCCGAGACATTCAGGAACAAAAGTTGAAGCTCCATTGACTGCAATGTTACCAAATATTCCAAACTGTTTCATAATCAGGGATATTTTCTTAAATCATTGCCAAAATACAATAATCTGTTCCTGGTAACAGTCCCAACATTTCCCAAAAATCAGTCCAGAACTTTTTGAGTTATCTTGCTAACGGATGTGATGGACAGACAAACGCCGGCGATCACATAACCCCCGCCTCGGCGGAGGTAAAGATTGTGGAGCAAAGAGAAATATCTCTTCTCTGGGTACAAAAACACCGTAAAACATCACAATAGAGGAATTTACAGATTAATTGTATTACCAGTAATCCCATAATGGGAAATTCACTAATCATGCTACGTTATGAAGTATAGTTCTACATAAGCACTGTGCAGTTTCTTTTTGAAGGAAGTGACGTGACGCGTCTTTGCCAAACAGGATATGAGTCCTCAGCAACGTGCGCAGCTGCAGTCTGCTTCCTCTTTGCTCGCCATTCACTTTGACCTTTTTCCATTTTCCTATTGTTCAAGCTTATTTGATCTCAGAGATGAAAATGTTTCATGTTTAGCTTCCCAAGTGGAGCCGCGGCGCCGCATCCTTTTTGCTACGTGAGAAAAGTTGACTCATGTGCTGCGAAGGAGGAGGGCAGTAGATTAATTACAGGGACAGTCAGAATGCAGCACTGGGTAATGATTTAAGAATGTGTCCTCCTCCATAAAGATAAAGAATGAACTGTGGAGTTGTCCGACTGGAGGAACAAGTTGGATGAAAAAGCTGCTTCATTCTGGAATGAGGGAGGGTTGTTTGTGGGCCCTCGTCAAAGTTTGTTGCATTCAAAAGCACAAAAAGACTCTTGTGCCGCACCAAGTGCGCCGCTGAGACTGAATCAACTGCCAGTGTTGCTACACTAAAAAATGCACAGCTCCACGAACTGGAAGACTGCATGGTACAGCATCACAGTGCGCTGAGCAATAACCCAATGTAAACAATTTAAAGGAGGTAGAAAAATGAAAAGTAATACAAATGTGACGTAAGTAACAGAAGGAGAGAAGTTGCAAAACATGAGCTGAATAAAGTAAAACCCCAAATCGTGTACCGGTACTTTGATGGACCTGGTTCCTTCTGTCAGGGGTTTCCATCAGTCTTGGCTTGTGACAAACCATAAAGGGGGGGGGGGGGGGGCAGCTAGCCTTGATTGCTTTAAAGGTACTAGAAATAAAACTACTCGGGTCTTCAATGTCATTTAGGAACAGAGTTCTCCTTGTTCAGCGTGATCGGTTGGACACGGGGCCTTTGTGTTGTAGGGATTGGACATATCAGCCCAGATAATGTAGGAGGGCATTTTATCATGTGCTAACGGGGAGATTACTCATTTTTGTAACTGCTTATCCTATGTGGGTTCACAAGAGCCCAGAGGCTTCCCCCCCCCAACTGACTTTATTAGGCGGTAGATTTCAGCCTGGATGAGTCACCAGATCGTCACAAGGGAGACAGACCTCTACTAGGAAACGGACAGCGAGGGAGAACGTGCTAACTGCTCAGGCGGATTTGAACCCAAGGCCCCCCCGCTTGCCGTGAAGCAAGAAGCCGGCCAGTTTGAAAATTTGATCTTGCCCCGTTAAATAAAGTCATTCTTTATTGCCTGAAACAAAAAGTTTATAAACTGGAGAACAGTTTATAAATGTCATAAAGTTAATGACGCAGGAAAGTCCCCCCCCCCCCAGGTGGATCTGCTTGACTGAATGGTGGGATTCCTCAGGCGATGAAACTGTTAGAACACGTTAATCATACAGACATTTTCAAAGACTATTTGTTCAAGCAGGTCAGCAAACATTCTTTTCTATGCATAGAAACGATTGTCAGAGAGGTCTAAAAGAGGAGGTCTGGGCTTCATAGGATTAGTGAGAACACGTCGCTGAAAGCAAACTCTCAGATCTGCCTCTGGACAGAGGAACGGCTGGCTCGGCTCCAAGAACCACAAGAACATCTGCCTCGCGGTGCCGGAGGAGACGTGCTTTCACCGGAGGAGGGCCACAGCACAGTTGCTGCTGCAAAAGATAACCTGTGGCCCGGCTCAGAAGTCCAGTTCATCTTGAGATTACAGGATACGGTGCATTTGTGTTGGGTTGGGGGGGCTGCAGGAAGCGGTGCGAGTTAACAAGCCTGATAAGATGCCAACACGAGGCGGAGGCAATGTTCCCTCTAATTTTTCATGTGTCTGAGTAGACACACAAACTCCCTGAGCAGACCCTCGGACAAATGTGAGCAACATCATAATAATACATGTTATGTTGAAGGCACTTTATATTTGAACGCAAACCTCAAAGTGCACAAAAGTATAAAAAAAAAAGACTGCCTTGGTAGTTCTAGTGTTAAAGAATCGCATCTCCTTTTCACTCTGGCGTGCTAAGAAGGCCGCATCAGCAGTGCACAATTACGCACGCGCGCAGCTTAGAGGGAACGTTGGGCGGAGGATGCATTGAAATGTGAAATATTAATGTACGTTCCAGCGCTTTGTCTCGTCTTCACAGTCGCATGTTCTGTTTTTCACATGGTTTCATCATGTGGACTTATTTGTCGTTTATTTTCTCTCTCCACTCGTCAGTCTTCCAAGAGCGTCCGACGCTTCCTCCGACCCAGGCCCAGGCCATAGCCCGGACTATCCCGCCGGAGCAGTATTCCTACAGAGCCTCCATTCTCAGGCTGCTGCGCAACAGGCCCTTCGTCCTCCTCATCATCACTTATGGTTGGTTCATCGTCGCTGTTATCTCTGTATTCTTTTTTGTGGATGGGGGGGAAATCAAGAACACTTGACGCCGGCCACGTGATTGCTAGTACGTAATGTCTCCGCCTCTTTGACTTGAGAAGCTTCTGTTCTCCAAATGTCCAGTTTATATCCGCGAAACAGGATCATTTTCAATAAAAAAAAAAAACCCTGCACTGTTTGTGTTCACAATGTGCATCCTCAGGTTTGCTTTCCTTGCGCCTGTTTAAAAGGCAGGTTCATAGTCGTTCTATGTATTTGATGTCTAAGGCGTTGCGTCAAAGAAAAACCACAACAGCAGCGCAGCCGTTTGATCCTTCTTATAGCGATGCCGGAGCAGACGATGTAACTGTTTTTCCTTCATTTCCCACCCGGCAGGCTTGAACGTGGGCTGCTTCTACTCCGTCAGCACCCTGCTGAACCGCATGATCATCGAGCATTACCCTGTAAGTCCCGCCCGCCGCGTCTGCAAGGATGCATGAAGACCTCCGGCACTACCTGTCACTTATGTCCATGTTTTAGGTCACATTGACGCTGCTGCACGCGTCCACATGTGCACAGCCATAACCTGGACTGATAACACACTTAATTACCGGTACATTGTGATTGGACTTGGTAAACGCCGTTCCCTTAGGACACAGCGTTCATTCAACTCTTATGGTCTCACTGCTTGAGATGAAAGTCTGCGTTCTGTCTAAATGTCCATTTCCTTGACATGTCCCGTCTTCTGGTCGCGAACCCAAGTCCTTTTACTCTGATCTTTTTAGGGCGAAGAGGTCAACGCTGGCAGGATTGGTCTCACCATCGTCATCGCGGGCATGGTTGGCTCCCTGATCTGTGGCCTTTGGCTGGACAAAACTAAGACGTACAAGTAAGCGTGAGCTCTGGAGAAACGGCGCAGCAATGCGATCGCAAGGAAGACACTGCCTTAGACTTGTGATTCTGCTCTTTATTTGTTCTCCAGGCAGACGACCCTCGTCGTCTACTTCATGTCCTTGGTGGGGATGATAGTCTACGCTGCTACGCTGTCTCTGGGACACCTCTGGGTTGTCTTCCTCACCGCTGGAGCCCTGGGGTAGACTTGGATTCTTTCACACCTTAAATCACAAATCGATAAGATAAAAGAGATGATGTACTCTATGCATCAGTTTGTTTATTGATCGGTCTGTCTGTTATTAAGATTACACACGCAAAAAAACAACAACCTCTTGATCAATGTTGGGTAAACACAGTGGCAGGGATGAGATGTTTATACTCCTGTTTTCCAGCAATTAGTCGTTTCTGTTTGTCTATTTATCACCTGATAATCCTCAAACAAACTCTTGACTGGTGTTTGGTTTTTTAAATGGAGAGGAAATGAAACGGTGTGTTGCATGCGGTGCCGCCGGTTTGTAAACTCTTCTGAGGCCGCTGGCATAACGACAGCGGTCGCATGCTATCACGCAGCCTTTATTATTAAGTTTGTCTCGTTGCCAGGACAACAGGATGTTCCCAACGGATGAAATGCTCATAGTGCCCGCTTTATCTGTAAAACTACCAAAAAAATACAAATAAAGATCCTCGAACTCATGGACAAGAGAAGACATTGACTTTTAAAAGGTGCAATTATTAATTAATTGTTATTATTATTGCAGTTATATTCAATTTAATTGTAGGAGATTTGTGTTTGAATAGGCAGACCTGCAATTAATCCGGTTGCTAATGTCAAATTGCTGTTCCCAATGTTCTTTAAGAGCTGTGTGTGTGTGTGTGCGCGTCCAGGTTCTTCATGACGGGCTACCTCCCGCTGGGCTTTGAGTTCGCCGTTGAGCTGACGTACCCGGAGTCAGAGGGAACCTCCTCGGGTCTGCTCAACTGTTCGGCCCAGGTACGAGTCAGCGATGCGGGAGCTGCTCCCCGACACAATGTGTGCAGGCGAAAGAGGCCCACATGAGAACAAGCGTTCTCATTGGCTGACGGGGGGGAAAAGATCTTCTCAAGTAGACCCCGCGTACGTGTGTTAGAGCAAAACAACGCCTGGACAATACTGCAGTAATAGTCTGCTGCATCCATCCAGTCATCAATGCATTGGTGCAGCAGTACATGCGTGTTTATTGGGAACCTGCCCCTGAACGGCTGCATCGTGGATCCATTTTTTTGGGCCGCAGGGGGCTCCAATGTTGAATAATGATGAAAACAGCAGGATTTGTTGGGCTTCTTTATTCCTGTTGATGTGCCTCTGTCTGCGCACGTGTGTGTGTGTGTGTGCGTGCGCAGCTTTGTTCTCATCCGTTTGTTCCACATACGCAGGTGTTTGGCATTATATTCACCATCTGCCAGGGTAAGATCATCGACCGCTTCAGCACGCTGGCAGGGAACATCTTCCTCTGCGTCTTCCTTCTAATCGGCACAATACTAACAGGTGAGCGCTTTCTGACTGCGACGGACCCGCTGCATGAAGTCACCCGCTGCATAAAGTCACCCGCTGCATGAAGTCACCCGCCAGCGACCGATTTCTACGTCTTTTATGCGTCTGATATTTCATTTGAAGATCACAAACTTCGCATCACATTTTTGAGCATTGAGTGTTTCACTTCCCTCAAAGGGTTAAATGGAAACCGAAGCCAGTGTTGATCCGTAGCCAGGGTCACGTTATCGTTCCTTTTTCCTTAATCAAAGCTGGGGGGGGGGCAGCCTTCAGCGTATCAGAAATACTTCGTGTGAATGTTTCACTTACCGAATAAGCTACTTTTTTTTTGCTTCCGTTAATACAAAGCCATTTAGGTAACTTTAATTACCCTTTGGGGTATTTATGAACGATGTCTAACTTTTAAAAGCCGTTTTGACCACTGAAGCGCTCAACCTTTGGAAAATCACTGCAGTAATGAAACTCACAGAGGTCAGCGGACTGGCTGCAGTCATGTGTGAAGCTGCCTTTAGAATGCACAGTCAGCTCATCTCTCAGCACCGCGTTCCATTCAGCTGAGGGCCCGCTGTTGTCCCCACGTGACCTTCCAGGGTTTGGAATAGGTTGATTTGTTATTTCTGGGCATATGTCACATGATGCTGGGCCCCCACTCTTCTCACTGCCCACTGCTGGATGCGTGTATCAAAGGCTGAGAACTAATTTCCACACAGGGCCAATAATAATCATAATCACTGATCTAGGGTCAGATGAAGGATAGTCACGCTGCATTTTGCTCAGATTTTCATTTACTCTCACACATTCCTCCCATACAGCACTGAATCTCAAAGGAGCCATCTAGTGGACAGTCACCTCTACTACATCACTCACACACACTTTTATGTGAATTTACAACAGAACTCGAGTCATTTTTCTAATGCTGTTCAGTAAAGACATTCTGTGTGATCTGATCTGTGTCTTTTATTGCTCTGCAGGTTTTATCAAATCCGATCTGCGGAGACAAAATGCAAACCAATCGACCAAAGCAACAGTAAGTCCATCATGCTCAAGCCAAACCGAGTCAGGCTTTGATTGTTTGCAGGGTCTAATTTCATTAAGAGAGTGTCGTGCTAATCCAGAGATCGACCTACGACCGCTCGTCTTGCTTTTGCTTTTGCCTCGAGCTGACGCAGACGGCTGCGTGCAGCGTTCTGTAACATGGAGCTGAACGTGACCTGATGCTGCTGGGCTGTCTTGGCTGTATGACTGTTATCTTTCTCAGGTGTGTGTGTGTGTGTGTGTGTGTTGCAAACTCCTGCTTGCATGTGCCCACAATTAGATGCCATTTTTATTATTGAGTTTGCCTGGATGGTAGAACCAGCTGATCTCTCTGTGCTTTTGCGCTTCCTTGTTTTTAAACCCAATCTTGTTGTCATACAAGAAAATAATAATAATCTTATTTATACCTGGGTGAGTCTCGAAGTTCTTGGGTGACATGTTTGCAGAGCTGCTGCTGTTAAGGTATCAGCAGTCAGATACCTCACATCTAAGAAAAAGCCCAGTGGGAGAGCAGATAGCAGCTCTCCCGTCCGTCTGTTCGGTACCACTGGGAGAAACGGTCTAGATAGATGACTGTAAACAGTTAACATCTAGGCTGCGGCAGCTTTTATAACGCTTACTGACGCAATTGTCTCTTTTTGTTTTACCTGTTCAGATACTGAAGTGTAAAGTTCACAGATAAGGTAACTGATTCTGGGAGTAGCCATATAACAGACAAACAAACAAGCAGTATTGGTGCTGACCGAAAAAACAACTTTTTTTATTTTAGATGCATCCAAGAAACAGCTACAAGACAGAAATGGTGGCCTTGAAAGTTCAGCTTTGATACTTATTTGTTACCAAAACTCTGTTTTTATATATATTTTTACTTTCACAACAATTTAAGCAAGTTTCATCAGATTTTAGGGTGCAAAAAAAAAGGGGGGGGATGCAATTCTTGAAGCAAGAATTCATTTGGGGGGAAATGATAAAAAAAAAAACTTTGTTAAATCAGAATCAGATTCTGCTGCAGCCATTTCATCCCACTCTGGAGACTCACGCCACGGACCCTGAATGATTAGTCAATCAATCAATCAAATCTTTATTTGCAGACACAATGGTCCAATTAAAAAGCACACATAACACTTACAACATTTAGTGATCAGTAGCTGTTGGTTTTAGGCGCGGGAGAAGATGTCGGAACAAGACTACGGAGCCACGGCGCTCGTCTCCCAGCCGCAGACTGATGCTGCTTCTCAAGCCTGATCAATAAACATTTCTCCTTCTACCAAAAAAAAACAATCTGCTCAAATCTAAGCACCGCATGTACCTGAACAAAGGTAGGAGCGCAGAGCAATCAGCACACCAGTAATCACCAGCGGCACCATCCTTCACCTGTTTCTGTCAAACCGCCGTCTCTTCCTCACAATCACGCCAAATAAGATCCACATATTCAGACAAATACGGAAGACGTGTTGGTTGTTTGCAGGATGAGACGGGTCCTTCAAAATCTTGAAATCTTCAGGAGAGGAAGATCTTTTAGCTCCAGTATGAGGGCTAATAGAAGGTTTAGCTTTACCTCCATGAATAAATGCATGCTTAAAGATCAAGGTCTGTACAGTATTCGTTGAGAAATTCAAAACATGCAATGTTAGAAAGTGTGGAATGTAAATCCTGGAGCCCCCCCCCCCCCCCCCCCCACCGATTGTCATGAAATGCAGTCTGTGCTCGTGCATGCTGATTTATTTGGATGCCGATCGTGCTGTGAAGATTTAGAATAGATCTTTTTTTTCTATTGAATTTTAAGAGCTGTAGATACGCTGGTAACATGGTCTGTTTTGGCTGACAGGGACCGTCTGACTGTCCCACCGGGGGCCGGGACACGCCGGTCATCAGACAAGCCAAGCTTTAGACAGACGCACGATGGCGGTGAGCTGTTGGACGTAACCCCACAATCAGGGAGTCTGTAGAGTTCTCTTTTAAAGGTTTTAAAAGCTCAACGGAGCCTTAATTATTTATCAAAAGAAATGTTGATTTTCAATGTGATTGACTGCACAATTTTGAGTCTAAAAGAGTTCATTTTCTATATTTAAGTCTGTGTAAATGAAATGCTCTCACGGAAGCTAGAAAGGTCTGACATAGACAGGCACAATATGAGCGTGTACATTTGCAATTTAATTGACAGTAATTTTATATTACAATCACAGCTAATCATGTAAATACAACTCTCATTGTCATGAATGAACCCTTAATTATGAGACTAAAACAAAGGATTTTTAATCAAGGGCCATCCAGGGAATGATGTAAAAGACCAAGGAAGCACAATTAAGTCATTTGTAACACCATTTATGTGAAATAAATTTTTTTACGTAAAGGTTTCTGTCCTTTTTAGAGTTATTTATGGTGAATCAAAACTGATAAAACCATCGGACAATAATGTGTGTGAGATTTTATTTTGCTAGCAGAATAACTCGTAAAATACTTCTGAGCATAATTGTGATGAGTACATTCAGCCAAGCACATGACTTTACAGATTAAGTTTTGATACTTCACATTTCTCAATACTGTTTAATGCTACTATACATCACTGGGTTTGGATGAACGATATATCAAAGACACTTTACGGGTGGAGCAGGGAAAGACAGAATCCAACTTGTCCAACAAGAGCAAGCACTTTGTATGTTTTGAGTCCCCCATTGTTCCCGTTACTGTCTTTGCGATGGGAATTTTTCTTATCCAAACTTAAGCCGCTGAAAATTTGGTGCAATTCAAAAAGCTTTATCTATCTATCTATCTATCTATCTATCTATCTATCTCTCTCTCTCTCTATTTATCTATCTATTTATCTATCTATCTAAAACAAATCAAGTACCAGTATGTGCAGATGACTGCACTGGATTGTGTTTCACGTTTGGCCACACGGGGGCAGTGCTGCTTCATACAAACTGCGCTGACTGCACATGCAAATCAGATAGGATTAGATAGAAAATAAAGACACTTTAAACTCCACTGTTGGGGTTTGTGCTTGTTCTCAGTGTCTTGAGTAATTCGCTGCAAATGAAGTTCAGCTCTGCTGATTTCAAGTGTAAATATGATCACGTTAAACCTCATCGGCACAAGTAAAGACAAAGTTGCTTCGGAGCAGTTTCAGCGATGAGGTCATCCTGAATTTAGGCCAGTGCTCAGAGAGCAGCTCCCGATTCTCTGATGATCTCATTGCACTCTAGTTAGCTAATGATTGATCCCTGGCAAACACTGCGTGTTGTCTGTCATGAGCGTTTTCTGCTGCTGCAGGTTCATTTAGCACATAGATCTGTGGAAATACTTAAATCCAGCCGGGAGGATGACGTTGCCATTTATTACGCTCTAATCGAACTCACTTCATTCACTGACAGCCATCATCAAACTCTGTTTTAATAAACTATTGTTAAAGAACGACAACAGCAGCGTCGCTTCTTTCTTTTTATGGCCTTTATTCATGTGTAATGATGAACTGTGGACAGGACGGTCCCAGAAGTGTGAGGACGGGCAGGGCGAGGCGTGACCTCCAGCTTTGCTGACAGCCTGCTCAGTAATACAAAGCGATGGGCGTTTGGAAAAAGGCCTCTTGTACACGCAGGCTGGGACATTTTGAGCTGCAAGCTACTTATTCTACAAGCAAAATGTGAAGTCAGTCGCTTTTCACAAAGAGCTTCTGCTTGTCTGCTGTAATTTCCTTGATTTATTTTCTGCTTTGAAACACAACCAGGGCGCCCAAGCTTTGAGAAGGAGGACTTGAGCCGTCCCAACAAGCTCGTTCACACGGAGGTGGGTTTCAGGGAAGCTTTCGTTTGCTCTAAAGGGTTGAAAAATACACATCAACCCTCGTGTATGTGACCATGAGCGATATAAATCAATGATGGAATATGGGCAGCATGGTGGTGTAATGGTTAGCGGTGTCGCCTCACAGCAAGCACGATGGCTGTGTTTTCAGCGCCCTGACTGGATGTCTGCCATCATATCCTAGTTCATCTGGGGGGGGGGGTCTGCTGTTAATATCCAAATCAAGTTGAGGTGCTTCATTGTGGGGCTTCTCTGGCCCTAAAGTGTGGACTGGAGAGGGAGATGTGAAAGGGAGGAGGCCAGTGTGACGCAATGCCTGCTGTTTGTGTCGACTGCTCAAGCGGAGATTGACGGCGTTGGCCACAGGCGCCACACACGGTAATAAAGAGGAGCCCAGAGACGTAGAAATAGAACGGATCGCATTTTCACAGAGATTTAACCAAACAGAGAGACGAGCAGGTCCAGCCGGCACGGAAGGACGTTGGTTGCAGCGACTGCAAGATGGCCACGCCGGTGTAGTTCGGAGAGCCTGGCGAGCGGCCTCCTCATCCGTGCACATTCTGCAGGAGAATACCTCCCTCACAGATGGACTGCAGAGAAGGGAGGTGCTGCCGTGAAGCCGAACTGTAAACTGAACCTTCATTTTAAACACTGGCTCGGTGCCAGAGGAGCTGTGCTTGGTACCGGCGCCACGGAGCAGATAGAAGCTCCTCATGCTTATATATGTACCTATATGTATGTGTGTGTGTGTGTGTGTGTGTGTGTCTGAGAGAGAGAGAGGCCTCATCCTGTATTATGAATACTTGAAATACCACAGAGAATTATTTCTGTTTGGGTTTTCTTCACCAAACATCAGTCAAACTCGAATTTCTCATTCATCTGTAATTGACTTAAATCCTAAAGAACGTTCTTGCTGAGCTTCGTGCGGTTCGCCGCCGTTACACCGTGAATCTTCCGGCGCCATTACGAGCAATCTCCTTCAATTGGTGCGTTCAGTGTGTGCTGAGTAGCTCTACTGCCTCTGGGGGCTAGTTTATTCCAATGCTCCCCCAGGCTTATGCTGTTTTAATTTCATTGTTCATGGCAAAATGGCTCTGCTGGTAAAAATGCCCCCCCCCACACACACACACACCCACACACACCACTGAGCTACTGTTTTGGCTTTTGGAGCCGACGCCTCCACCTACGCAGCTGCTCAGAGACCGGATCTCCATTAAATGGCTTAAATGTTTATGGGCATGTGGAGCTACCAAATCCTGTCAGGGACAAATAGCACTGCAGGACATTTGGAATATCTTTTCATAGCATGCTTCCTAATGACAAGTGGGGCATTCATGCAGTAGTTTACAGAAGCAACGCTTTTATTTACTCTGATTTACCTTTACTCTTTCCCTCCAAAGCTTTGAGGGCCGACTCGGGGGGTGCAGAGCTTTTCAGAGGAGGTTTTCCTCTGGATGCCTCAGGTTTCAAAGCCGGCGGGGCTAATCAGAGCACAGGAGGATTGTGAGCCTTGGCACGACACACAGCACAAGGCTTTGAGGCGCACAGATTAACCTGCACAGTAGTTAAATAAACACACGTCCATGCGCGGCTGCATGAATGGCTGTTTCACCGCTGCTCGCCACATTCACGCCATCGCTCTGAACTCGCACCCTGCTGTGCTCCATGATGCAATTAAAAGCTGACACCCCCCTCCCACCCCCCCCAAAAAAACCACACACATGTGGAATGGTAGTGAGGTATAGCAAACTCGTATGGAGCGTACGCAAGCGTGAAAACACGTTTGGGTTTCCCCAGTTGGTTTAGATATTAGCTGCTTCCTGGGCCCGCTGATCAAGCCTTGCATTGTGTAGTTTGAGCCCAGGGGAAATGACCTCAAGACTAAATTGGGTCGACACCAGTGTGGCAGAATGGAGGCTGACCTCGAGATAACTGCAGGACGGGAGATTAGTGAGCTGTGAGGCAAACCCCCACGGCGGCAGGTTCGTGTTAAAACAGCAGAGAGGTTGGGGGTTGGCAGGGGGGGGGGCTTGTGTTTGTACACAGGGAACCCCGGGCAGCTCAGTGAAAAGATCTTTATTATTTAGGCCTCTGCCAAGCAGAGATCAGGGTGGAAAATACACAGGATCCCCGGCGCCAAGTCCCTTGCTTGTTGGAAAATCTGCCCCAGACGCGTCCAAGCGAAGGGCCTGGATTTAATCACCCGCCACGGCGTTTGTCCTCCGTCTGAAGAAAGAGCGCTGCAATCAATCCACATCAATGTGACTCGCTATCCCTCAGCCAGCAATTATATATAGATATGTATAAAGAGAAGACACGTTCTGCTTTGTTTGAGGGACCCTCAATATCAGTCTGGACACAAGATTCAAACATGCCGGACGTCTTTTAATAGAAACGGTCAAACTCCTTCTGGCAGATAACGTTTTACCTTTAACACTTACTGTGCACGCTATAAAAACAATCATGTTTACTTAATAGAAACTATGACTATAAACTATTATGGGCAACAATTAGCATTTTCTTTTAGCTCTGGTCTGGATCCACTTAACCTGAATGGGATGTTGAAAAGGCCCCGTGTAGCCCCAAGTCCACGTCGGTCTATTATTCTAACGAGACCTCGGGCATCCTACAACACAAATGAGCATTTGGTCATTCAGGCATCAAACAGATGCCGATTCCGTGTGTGTCGTTTGTGCTTTGAGTCGTGAAGGGAACTTAAACAGACGCTATCCTCAGTCTTCAACCACTTTTACAATTTAGTAAACTCAAACTCTGCACAGCAAGTATGAAAAACAGCAGAATCAAGCATTGAGCAAATGACCATGAACCAGAATGATCAGAATCTTCCCATATTTTATAACTTCCTTAGGAATTAACGTTTTCTCGGCAGAGCGACACGCAGACGGAGGAAATCAGCAGGCAGCGTCTCTGAACTGTTTTCGAGCATCTTCTCCGACACCCTGCCCAGAAGGCAAGTCTTGGCCACTGGTAGCCCTCTGCTCGGGAAAACATAGGGATGCCTGCCTCCGCGACCAAAAGCCGGAGACAATAAGTTTAGTCCTAATGAAGACCAGCTCGGGTCCGGTTTTGTAATTCACTAAATGTGCACACACACACACACTGTTGATTGATTCCTCCATGTTAGCCTGCAGGAGAGTGAAAATGATTTGCACTATGAACACCTACTTCTCTTAGATGTTTGCTGCGCTGTGTTCATTGCTAGAATTGTAATTCGAATGCAGAGCGCTGTAGCTCGTAGCTATAGCAACACCACGCACGTTTTCACAGGTAAATGTATGTAACACACTTTGCTCATGAAAAACCTCAAAGCCAATCCCAATAAAAGTTTGCGTTGCTGCGGTACGCAACAAATACAATTAAAAAAAATCCACTGCGTGCAAAATTATCTTTCAAGCTGTATTCTTGAGAATTAATTGTATTTTTTTTTTTTGTCAATCCAAAAATGTTAATAACCCTCAAACCGGAGCATTTGATAAAGGAAAAGCGAGTTTTGGCTTTCTCAGGGAGAATATCTGTGTGCACAATTGTTAGGCAACTCTTAGCGTGCGGAACTATTGTGCAACTACGTTGGACAAACCAAAAGTAAAATCTAAATCCCATTTCACGTGTTTGTTTTCATTTATTAGAATAAGACTAACATACAACTCAAAATGTGCAACTAAACACTAAACACATTTCAACAAGTATTCAGTTACTAAATTCAGTAACTGTCATGAGCCTTCCTTCCACGGAGTCTGTTGATGATCAGCGTTTCGTGCAGCAGCAAATCAAATTGCTGCTCAAAGAGTGGATTGTCTTTCTTCCCTCGCTGTAAATCTCACATTGAAGAAGAGGGCCCACGAGTTGTCAGTGGGGTTCAGGCCAGGTGAGGAAGGGGCCATGTCATTAGTCTATCATCTTTAAGGCCTTTGCTGGCATGCAGTATAGCGTGCTTGGAGCCGAGTGGCGGAGCGCCGCCCTGCGTTAAACTCATTCCCTTCCTGAACAAAAAGAACATATATTCATAGATCGATTGTGTTGTTTTAGAGTTTAAAAGAGCTGTAATATGGTGCATTGAAAGCCTAATATCTATGAGTGATCCATGCAAAGCTATACATGCACGCTGTTTTAAAAGTAAAGCCCCTCATCGCCTTCACCCCAGAGTTACGCTCATCCAACAGTAAGAAACGAGAAAAGCACTCAGAGCGCAGGCCTCCGCCAAGCAGCTCATTCCCCTCCTAATTGGATGTGCACCATCCCCATAGTGATCTGGATCATCACCAAAAAGGTGCCATGTTCGGGTTTCTTCTGAAATGGATCATGTTTGTGAAGTTGACTCCATGTGGCCCAACAATCCAAGGCGTCAGTCAGAATGTAAAGGGTTAAACAATGGACCGAACGATGGCTGGAGTTGAACTTGCTGCTGAGCACGCTGGCTGACGGTTTTTTATTTCCTTTATTGAAAGGGGTTATGATGTCAAATATTTCATCATCACAACGTAATGTGAGTGAAAACACTCCCTGCGTCGACAGTCAGACTCACTGTGCAGTAACTACAGGCCTGGTTTATTCATTTACTTTGTTTTTTGGATAAAAACTATGTAAATCAAAACTAGCAGCTTTACTGAAATACATTTTAAATCACCTGCTCTTCTGCTCTTCTGCTCCCATTTGATTTACGCTCCTTCAGAAACCTGCTGCTGAGTCATTGCCTGGCCCCCTCAGGCTCGGCCCGAGCCAGGATCCTCTGGGCCGGCGGCCATTTGTACGTCTCACTATTGGGCAAGGCGGTCGCATGAATCACCGCGCAGATTTGCTGCATCAGCGGTCCATCTGTTTTGCCTTTTTGCCCTTCTTGGTTGAATATCATGTAAACTATTAGAGTGAGGTAAGAAAATGCCATTCCACTGGAAATGATTCTTTTGGCGAGAAGCGCTCCGCTGTGAATGCGATCACTGTGAGTGAAACGGGAAGTTACGTCAGCCCTCCAATAAGACCGGCTAGTGAATTATGATCAACCTCAGTCCAAGCTCGCCGAATGTGGAGCAACAGCGAAGGGGGGCCGGCTTTGGCATCGCGGCGTTCACTACCGAACTCACCGTCTCTCCGGACTCAGATTTATTAGGAGAAGTTATAAAGCGCGACAGATTTCTCACACACCCAGTATTGTACTAGGTAGCCCGTGCACAGGGGGGAGGGGGGGGGGGGATTTATTTACACTTGCACGCATGCTTAAAGTTATCCGGACCGGCATTAAAAAGCAGAGCATAGGAGGATCCTGGCAGCTTGAGCCTTTGAGTTAATGACGCTCTTATTTTAATCCCACAGAGCGAGCGGTTCTTGCTTTGTCTTGCCCCCCCCCAGAAATCAGTCACCACACAAAAATGTGAGTGATGGAACAGATCATCACGTATACAGTAGTTGGTCACATAGTTCACAGTCCAATGCCACTAAGCGCTGCATCCCTCCTGTGATTTCCTCTAGTCTTGGCCACCATTGCGCTCTCTCTCTCTCTCTCTCTCTCGATGATGCTCTGCTGGTTTAAAACTAATATTGTTGCATGGAATTTGCAAGGAAATGAGGGTTTTGCTTAGAAGCCTGCCGGGTCTTTCGGCGAGCCATTCCTATTAAGTGGAAACTGATCTGATGGCGGCTCCAATCATCATCACCTTCCTGCTCCCTCGTATATATTTTTTTATATGGCGCAGACTGTTGTGGTATAAGTTGTTACGCGGTGTCACCAGGGGTTGTATTTCTCTTCTGCTTCGACAGCCACGGCTGCTACTCGCTTCATCCTCGGTGTCTGTTTTTGCAACAGCGCTAGGAAAACACTCCGCTGCCATAATCTCTCACTCTGCTCGCCACATCAATCCCCCAGTGTGGACTACTGGTCCCCCCGCCTCCATATGTCTCTTATTAGTTTGATATGAAACCTTTTATTCTCAGGGTCAAGAGCCATAAGTACATTCTCAACCTCCCATCTGCGGTAATTGCTGCTTTAAATCAGTCCAGCAGACCGGAAAAAAAGACTTTTACGTTTTATCTACAATAGAGTGTCTCTGCATAACTCCTGGTGTTTGCATAAATTCTGCCTGATAGCTGCAGTGTGAAATGTGTCATAGTTTTGTTTATGATAGCGACTGTAAATTCCATTTTCAATTGAATTACAGTCGAGCATCAGCTAATATTTCCCCCAGTTCCCCTGTTAAACTCAATGACCTGCAGCTCTTCCGAAAGTCTCTGGGAGGGAGGTTTTTTGGGACGGGGCGTCCTCGCCCTGTCAACGCCTCCAGTCAGAGTCCTCGCATCATCCTGGGGGAAAACGCCCTCATGTTTTCAATATCCGTGAGAGTGGGGGGCTTAATTAAATGAATGTAGCTGTGTTAAAGCCTGTGCCTGCTGACATATACACCAGCTTTAGCTTTCGCAGCTAACGGCATCTTGCCATCAATGGTGGGGGGGGGGTGCTTAGCAGCAGGAGTGATATACCGTTGCAGTGAACATACATGTGGCATGTTTTCTGCCTGTAATTAACTCTTTCAGTGCCATTAACGTCTAACGTTTTTTTATAACTAACCCTGACATTGAAATCTGCCTCTTTTCAGCAACCAATAACTCCGGAACCAAGAATGGTAGGAACACACGTTTTTTACCTGATGAAAGAAGAGACTTTAATCTTTCATTTGGTTGGTTTGGTGTTTGCATAGTCATAGTAAAGAATATTCTGTTGGGCTTGGTAAATCAGGAAAAATGCGCGACAACTGGGGCACTCAGCATAGCTGAGCTGAAAATGGCTGGCACTGAAAGAGTTAAAGACCCATGCTTTGTGATTAAAAAAAGGCATTTCAATAATTGAGAACAGCCCCGCTTTATTGCATGAGCATGTCATCTTATATCTTTTAAATTACTTACTTTCTGAAGGGTCATTGTGTGTGTGTGTGTGTGTGTGTGTGTGTGTGGATGCAAACTAGAGAGAGTCCGGATTACATTATTTTTAAAGTAACTTTTGAAGCAGTGGGCCTCTGGATCGCTTCACGTCACCTGCGACTGTCCCGTAATCATCGGTAATAAAACACTCTCCTCAGCTAATTCCACAGGGAATAATCAAACGTGCAGATTTAACTTTACGTTGTGCAGCCAGCAACACACACAGAGACACGCTCGCACAACGAGGCAATAAAACATAGTCATTTTGAGGTTTTGCCGTCGCCGCAAGTTGCTCTTTCGCGATCTGATTTTACAGTACGTGTCCAATGGCGAGCTGAGATTTCTTTACCATGATCTACCCACAACTACTACACACTTTAATACGCAATATGTACAACTCTTCACAAAGACCGCATGGCGAGCGTGGTCGGTGTGTGATATGCGTTGAGGCAGACGCTGACCATTTGAAGTTGCCTTTTTATATTTGTACCAGATGCGGCCCAGCCAGCCGATGGAGACTCGGTGGCTGTCGAATTTGCTTACATGCAATTTGCAAGTGAGACATTTCAGACTAAATATGATGGATGTGTTTTTCCCCACGGACGCTTAATTTGACACAACTGTTTTAAGAACTGCATGCAGCCCTGCGAGCGCCATGCAGACGCTTGACTTTTCTACAGTACTGATGATTTTTTTCATTGACTCCATTTGGCTGTTAGAAGATAGCAGAGGAAATATATTTGCTCCTTCATTGATTCATGCTGATAAAGACTTGGTCAGGAAAATGCTCATCCCAACAGGAGAACTGAAAGGTGAACACGCGCGTGTGTGTGTGTGTGTGGGCTCCCCATATCAGACGCTCTATAGGGAGACGTGCACGCACCGTGTTGGTGTTCAAAGGCCTCGGGTGTTTGTTTAAAGGCAGTAATTGATAGGCCGACTTGCCACTGCAAGAATTTCCTCCAATTTGGCGCAGAGTGTGAGAACAAGGAGAGTCCAGTTTGCCATGTCTTGCCTGCCGTTGCCATGAGTTATGCTACATGAAATGCACTGGCTGTGCTCCGCCTGCTTCTTTGGAGCTTGCTGCAAATGGCAGCACCAAGACCACACATGCTGCCATTTTACGGTTTTCGGGGGAGGGTTCCGACTGTCGCTGCCAAATTGCCTATTATTGAAACGCTGAATAAACAAGCAAAGAAATGCGATGCCTTTATTTGGTTTGGAACTGCAGCTGAAATGCGTTAAGAGCAGTTTTTTTTTTTAAGGATACCAGACAATGCAAGTATTTTAGCAGAGCGGGGGCAGGCATTTGAAAGTTGAAATTACTTTCCTGGAAAGCCCTAAAAGAGTCTTGGTCCTTAACCAAATTACTTTATGAATCCATCGTTTGAACGGCTTGCTGTTACTGTGCAAATGAAAGGAGCTGATGCGCCGTCTCAGCTTGCAATGCATCCATTAGTGTACTATTTTGCGTATTAATAGTACACTTAGAAATCAGTTTGTACAAACCAGATACTGCCACGGTGTATTTACCTGAAATGGCATTTAACTGTGAATATCACATAATAAAAAAAAAAAATCTGCTCACCTTTTTATTCAACTACAAATGAATGGTTTAATGTAGTTATATATATATATATAGACAAAGATGACAACCATTGCAGGTGAACTTTATCCATCTACATGCTACATTAAAACCCAGTCCCATGTCCGTGTCCCATTTCTTCAGGGGGGGGGGGGGCGGGGGGGTGGAGTGGCAGGGGTCACCTGGCCGTCCAGATGGCCCCTCCAAGTGAAGTGTTTTCCGATGAATGCTCAAAATGGACATGAGGAATTTAGTGGTAAAAGAAAATCACAGAAAACATTTCGAACAGCGGCAGAGAAACTGATTTATCGTTCGCTGATGATGGCGGCAGCGAGAGGCTTTGATTACTGCTGTAATGCTTTCATGTTTTCAGGAGGCATCCGAGCAAACCGGGCGTCGAGTCCAAGAAATTTGCTGCCAAACGTCTGTGGGATCTGAGTGGCTTTGCTGTTATATTCTTTTGTCAACACGTCTGTTATCTCAACTATAATGCATTTCACGATGACATCACTGATGGCGTCCATTTTCCTAGCCCCTCGTAACTCTTGGGTGCAAGTCGAAAAGAGAGCAGCATCCGGATAGGGTTCACAAGGAGAGTTGGGATCGGGCATCGGTCGCACTTCTGAAAGTGAACTTCATTCACAATGTCCAGAATGAGAATATAAGTCGGTGATTTCAGGCAGCAGACCGACTTGCCAGCAAAAATAAGAGCCTGTCGATCGCTGCTGTGCTGAAAGAAATGCCAAAGTGGCCATGTCTTCTTTATTCTCAGCCTCTTTGACACCTTGGATCACGGCACCAAAAGTGCATTAAGGAGGCTTAGCTGCGGTAAGATTCCACCTCAGCTGTTATCTTTGGCGCTGCTTCAGAAAGCACAGGATCTTTGCATTGTGTTTTCATTGCCGCTACTTACACCGGCAGCATCTCCTCTCATGCACAAAATGCAGCTTGAATATCGTTTTGATCAATTCATTCATTCCTTTCCTTTCAGCTGCCCTCATTCTCGTGTCAGCGCAAAGTGTGGGTTCTAATCCTTTAATGAATGTTTTCTTCTGGGGGCTTCACATGGCACCACATTCCGACCTCAGGATGGAGAACATCTGGATGATCGCAGCAACCGGGTGTTTTATTTGATCCCACATTGTCAGGTGTTCATGTTTGCAAAGCACAATTTATCTTTGTAGATATTGGGAATGACAGCTGAATACTGGAGCAAGCAGGCAGCAAAGAAATTATGAGCTGCTGAGTGCACAGCAGAAAATCTGCACCGGAATCTCCTCTGAGTTTATTTCTGTTGATCTTGTTGTAGGTGACAAACGTATTTTAGAGTGGACAGGGTGTAATTTAAAGAAGTATTTTAATTTGCTGCAGCACAGAGAGAAAAAAGTACCATTATATTATTTACTATTGAAGTGAAGGCAAAAGTTCTTATTCTTTTAATAAATAACACCTAAATCATTTTGGGGTAAATATTTTTATTATTATTTGAATGAGTCCTGATCCAGTCCGAGATTTACATGTTGTTTCCTTAGAATGGAAGAATAAATCATGCTTGGACACGTCCGTCAGGGAGGATGCATCGTCTTAGTCTTCGTGTAATCTGTAGGAAATTACTGTTTCATTTCACAAGACTTTTTTTAAACTGGCATTTGCCTTTATACACAATGCGTCCCTGACCTACAGTACAAATGCTTCAGCAGACTTCTGCAGAACCCGAACAAGGACAAAAAGCCCGGTTAATCTCATCATGCTCACGGGCTAAAAAGCCCTGATAATTGCCCCCCCCGCTGCAAAATGTCAGCACAATAATAGCTCCCTAGCTAAAGTTAGTGGTGCCAGTTGCCAAACAACGCAGTCACCGACTCTCTCAGTCCAGAGGGGCACACACTTTGTGTTTATCCAGTTTCAGTCACAGATAAGGTGGTGGGAAACTCATGGGGCTACATGTCGCCCCATGAGTTCGTCCTGAGGAAAATGAGTTGCCGATCTATTAGTTGACATTCTTACAGGGTGAAAATGCTACAACGTGTAAAGTGTGTGAAGACCTGTTTTCCCACTGTCACCCGATTAGGATGGGGGAAAAAGTCCTCCAAAAAAACATGAATGGGAAATAAATGGGGGGAAAAAACAGAGGAAGGATCCGCCTTCCATGTATGCGGATTATAAACCATTGTAGCAGTGCCGCATGAGACCCAGCTGGCTTCAATGTTGGGTATGATTACTGCTAAAAGGATTATTTTTGAGATAATGGAAATCTGTCTCCTCTCATTTTGAGAGTCTCTTGGTGTCCTGTCCCTTTTATTTGTTATTTCTTTTGGGTGCACCTCATGATATAAATTCTAACATGAATCTGAGATAAAATCAAAGTTACCGTCGCTAGAAGGAATTGAGTTTACTTTTGAGTTTCCTGCAGGAAGTAGATTACAAGGGAAGCCGTCTGCAGAATGGGAGGGGAGGGGGTCCAGTATGGAGTGGAGGAAATTCTTAGCGATTTTGGTGGTTTTGACAACAACTATAACACACTGAAGAATGATCTGATGATGATGATGATGATATTCCAGCTGGTAATAATAGTGCTTTGTTGTTAAGGGCTCATGGAAACTAATGCGAGACAACAAATTATAACATCAATGCAGAACTGAACTTAGATCAACTTTTACTTTACACGAAACATCCATTGAGGTAGATTTTAAATGTAGCCAAGTCTTAAAAAGTCAAAATATTGATTTCTTTATTGCCAGGCTGACAATCCGACATGCTTTTGAACACCTCAGTGGAATGGAATTTACTGATGTAAAATTATGTCAGTGTTTTTTATGTTCACTGTACTCCGAGGAAAGTTGTCTCGTATTCCAGCTTTGTTAAATGTAGCTTCAAAGTAAGATCCAAACTTGCACCCTTCCCCCCCCCGCATCATTGAAAACAATGCCCGATATTGATATCTTTCCTGTTGTCGTTCTGACTGCTGCCCAGCTGTGAACGCAGTCCGCGTCTTTGTAAATACTGTCTACGTGGTGTCTTGAACTTTAGCTGTTCACTATCTGCGAATCCAAAACGAGACACTGAAGTCCTGCAGCCTCAGCGTAAGACGACGTTTTTAATGGCTATCAAAATACTGCGTGGCCTCAGAAATACTACAGCGTGTACATTTGCTGTAAAACGATAATGGAGAGAACAGAAGTACATGCTCCGTCTCTTCTATTATCAATCTGTCATCCACCTCTCATTGTCCTCCAGGCCAACCATGGCTTTACCAGTTAGCCATGCAGTCCCCCCCCCCCCCAGTGAATTATTGCTTTACATTTACTGTGTGGTATTTTGGAGGCTCTTGAGAACAAGTAAGGCACTGCGATCTCATGGAAACTCAACGTGGTCGCCAATGGGGAGGATCGAGGGAGAGCGAGATATACACAAAGATGATTTTACGACTGCTCAGGGAGGATTGCCTGCAGTGAGACATTTTAAAAACCATGTCTCCTAATCTTATTTTCTCAATATCCAGCCATTCCCAAAGCGCGATGTGTCCTGTTTGGATTAAATCATGAGCTATAAAGATATTCTGTTGGTCCAAAACCAACTATGTGAAAAGCAGACTTGTAACCTGCGGCAGTATTTTAAGGCTGAACGATTCTATTCTCCTGTCTGACGCTGATGTCATCGGCGGTGGCAGCGAGGACTCCTGAAAACCGTCCTTGGCCTAACGTCCGTGATAAGATAGGATTCAACAATGCTGTCGATGTTGTGTTGCTGGCGATATCTTCTCAGCGCCTCCAGCCACGCCTTCGTCACCTGGACCAGTGTTTTATTGGCTCCTCAGGCTCACAGCCAATGATAACGGTTCGAGAGGAAAGGCATCTCCGTGACCTTTAATGGCATTCCTTTCTTGAGAAAAGGCGGATTGAGCGTCTTTTATCTTCTGCATGTGGAACAATGTTGAACTTGTGTGTTTCCTCTGCGTGTTTGTGGTTATGGCCGTAACCCCGCAGCTTCCTGGACTGAAATTGTATCTTTATAGACTCGGCTACAATAATGACCTCTCCCAGTGAGCTTTTTCTGAGATCCCTTTACTCCCGCAGGGACGGCAACATTTAACTAGAAAATTAACAATGGGATGATTGACTTTTCCTCGTATTTAATGTCTGTGGCATTTTTACAGGCACTTACTTTACGATATTGGGTCACAGTGAGTAAAATTTAAAGGTAAGTGTAATAGTCTCAGAGGGGTCTTTAGTGGGCGGAAAAAAATTATATATTCATTGGAAGTGGAAAGTTTTTTAAATTGTCGCAAGGCTTCTTGGTTTTGTTATTTTTCATATGCTTTCCCTCATTTTTTTTTTTTTTTTTACATATCTGGACCTTGAACCCATATTTTCGTTAGCATCTGAGGTATTTATCTGGTTATTCTATCTGCCACAGCTTGTAGTGAGCAAAATAAGCTTAAAATTATAGATTGGAAACACATTACATGCAATAAAACGCATGCAGTGTAATGCGTTAAAGTCAAAATGGCCGTAATAGATGTAAAACTGATACTTGGTCTCGAGAATAAATAGGAGACATGACCTTGGTATTTGTGGCTAATGTTAAGACAGTACCAGCATGACAGTATCAGTCGCTCAGGATTAGGATAAAGCCAATAATACAGTAAATCCAATATAAAAATGTCAGCTAAAATAACTCGAAGGAATGGGTCTAGCCGGATTTATCCAACCAAGTAAGAAAATAATAATCTTGGGGTGGTAATATCAGTTATCAAACATCAGTGTGGTAAAACTGGATGGGCAGCGGTTTTGTTTCTACTGCAGTAAAAGCTTCACCAAACCTTTTCAGCTTCATCCTTTGTGTAAATCATCTCGCGTGACCAGATACAAGGTTAAAAAATCCACATTCAAAACACTTCTAAATTGTTTGCGTTTCTATTTTCACGCAGATTTCAAATTTGTAAAAGGATTTTTAGGGATGTTTTAAGGTCATTTCTTTTAGACAGAGTGAAGGTCACCAACAGTCCCTGTATGCTAAGAAAACCCCAAAAATCAATTTCATTGCAAATAAATGAACTAATCCTATCTTAAAATGTTAAACCATTCCATTTGCTGTATCAGTCCAGCATCAGCGTATGTCATCCATGTTGCATCTAAAGGGTCACACGACCTCTCTCACTATGTCAGACGTAGATTCAAGAAGCTGATCACATTCCTTGAAGAAAAAAAATACAAACTTTTTGCGAGCACGAAAGCATTTTTTTGCTGTAGTAGTTTCAGACAGCACCAGTCTTATATAAAAATGTTCTCCAACCACATCTGTAGATATACTTGATCATAATAGAGGAGGCTTCAATGGATTTGCCATGTGGAGCTAACCAACAACATACCTGAACAACCTCCAAATTTCCCTGGTGTCTATTTTTAAGTTGCTGGATGTGCTTTATTTTTTTTTAAAGTAATTTTTGGAGCATATGGTACAATTTACATTTGGGATCATAACAACAGTTTTAAAAATTGGAGTGCCACCGGAAATTTGGCTAAAGTCGCAGTAAAATATTTCTTTTAACTCCTCACTTTACTCCCTTAACTATTTGTCCAATTTTCAGACAGGAAAAAATAAGTATCTCTTAAGAATGAGATACTGAGTGATGAGTTCAAATTATGATGAAAGCTAGAAACAGGGGCGGGGGGGTCGGCAATTTCTCAAAGGGTTATTCTCAGTTCTTCTAAGCAATGCATTAATCATGTGTCCTGTCAAGTAATCCTGCACGGTTTACTTTTATATACAGCAATAGATCTTTTTGAAGAAGAAAGCAACACATGAAATCCAATTCTTTTCCCCTTTTCTTTGTTGTAAATTCTTGGCAGGGCACGGTGATTAAATTGGCAATGTCGTGTTGGAGTTCATGCAACCTCCTTTAAGTGAAAGCATCCAAAACGCTGACAGCCGAAAAAAAAAAAAAGCTAATTGAGACGCTGAAATGAGAAAGAGTGCCGAAATGAAATAAAACACTTTCCCACCTTCAGTCTGTGCGAAATCAGAGCCAGATGACGAGCTGCCCACCCCATGAGGTGAGACAGATAGAAGCTGGGGGGGGGTGTCACTCAGATCAGGAAAGTGTAATGCTAAAAGTTCTCAAATTTGTCTTCCATTGTCTGAGTCACCATTAGCTTACAACATTAATATTATTACTCATTCATTCATAAAATAATGCTTAACCAGTTGATTGTACAGTTAATTAAACTTTTTTTATAGGACTATAATTAATGATTATTATGTTCTGTTAAAGAAATGTTGTCATGGCACTAAGAGCCAAAAGTGACACGTTCACAATGCCTGCTTTGTCCGGCCATAGGTCCAGTCCAAATCCCAAAACCTATTACACATAAATTAGATTTATAAAAAACAATTCAAACAGAAAATACTCCGGTTTCTGAATCTGTAACCATGAAATGTTTTGGGCAAAAAAAGAAAAGAATTATGCATAATAAACATTTTAATATTTGGCATTTCATTTTTATCCATTTACCTGATTACCAATGGTGACGGCTGTACGTGTGCATTTGTCCAAAAAGCTTTATTTGTTCCCTGAACATGTCATTTAACTGTGTGTGGAAGTACCTTGGCAATTTTAGTGGCGTTCAAGTCGAAAGTGTTGAGAGAAGAGAATGTTCAAATCCCTTAAATCTGTCCAAACTGTGCTCAGGGTACAAAGTCCCAGTGCGTTTGAATAGCTGCCATTGATCAGTGCTGATTAGCTGCCATCATGTCGTTTCGTGGTTTTCTTTTCTTTTCTTTTATACTTGGGCTAGAAATAGCACAAGGACACATTTTTGACTCAAACACTTTCAGTGAAACCACATAATGTTTGCATTTGTTCGCCTCCAGGCACACCATTCTCTGTGTGAGGCCGAACGTTTTGGAGTCTATTGCGTTGGGACTAATTTATCAAAAGGTTCTGATGACTGTTGTTTGATCGCAATAAGCAAACTAGCGGCATGACACATATACCGCTGCTGGGAAATTCATGGGATATACTGTTTACTTTCTGACTGACGAAGTGTGAGGTCGGGTGCTGCCTCGGATTCATGGCACAGCTTGGTATCTTTAGATTTACCAGTTTTCTGTAAGGAGCTGGGATGTATTCATGATTTCAGATCACCGGTCAGCTATGAGGTTCCAGTCTCGTCCAGTAAGTTTATAATTTACTTGGTGTTTGGTGGTGGACCTGCTCAGTGAATCCGAGGGTCTGTTTCTCCTGAGTGGAGGTATGGATGAAGCCCGAACCCCCACATTATAACATTATGCCATTTAAAGTAAAAAAAATGATTACAGATGTTCAGCCCCCTCACTGACACACACACACACACACACGCATGCTCGCTCTCTTAAGGTTGACACTGAACACTGCAGATCTCTGCAGACTTGTGAAACAGTTTAAACACAGACATTGATTATGTAAAGGTTATTATAAGAAATAGCAATTATAAGGTCTTTAAAAAAAATAAAAATATCTTAGCCAAAAAAGTATTTGTTGGCCAAGGTCAAATTATTTAAGGTCAAGCTAAAGGGTGGCGGGATTATTTTCTGGAAACTCCCTCAAACAATTCACCATAAAGTCAGTGTTAAGTGTGTCTCTAGTTTTATGTCCTGAATAGAGGGAGGGTTGCTCTTAGATCTCCATCTTTTGCTTAGTAGCTCTGAATTCTTATCAGATTGCAATAGACGGAGTGAAATCTAAACCAGGAGTAGAGATTATGAGATTTTAAAATTGTCAGACTCCGGGGGTTTCTGACTACTTTTGCAGCTCTGATGAAAGGGTCAAACTTGTACGACTGAATTGATGTAATCAAGGGAGACAAAGTGTAATTGTCAGGGCTGAAAAGAACATTCTGCTCCAGTGTGAGCAATGTTTCTCCACTCAACGGTTGCTCGAGAATGAAAAGCAGAGCTGTGCATTCATGGCAATGGCAGCCGAAGTGATCAAAACTGTCAAAAAATAGCACCATCTCAACATAATGGTAGAAAACAAGTGAACGAGAGTAGTGTCAGCCTTTGGTGGGTCAACGGAAGGTCATGTGCAGGTTTGGGGATATTTCAGGAGCTCAGAGCTCATCTTAAATTAGCATTAACATTTATCATATGAAGAGCAAAAAAGAAAAGAGTCAACTGGACTTGTTCACGTTTGATTGAAGACCTTTCACCTCTGAAATCTACAAGCCCCAGCCACACCTGAATGCATCTCTGCATAATAGCTCACCTGAGGGGTGTGTGTGTGCAACAACCCTTCACCTTATGGATGCAAATGACTCCAGGGGATTCGTTTGTCAGGTTTCCTGACTGCTGGGGAGCATTAGCATTCATAAAGGAAATTCTAATACTCCTTGGGAGTCTGATTGCCTTGGAGTTTGAAATGCAGTCTGGACTGGTTTCGTTATCATTACAGATCAATTGGTGTTACTGTTAAAATAATTCAGCAATCAGCAAGGTGTACTTGCTTATTTTTTGCAGCGTCCGCCAAGCAGATCTGTGCTCATGAGGTTAATCGATTCCATGAGAATGTGCTCTTGGAAAAAAATAATTGTAAAAAACAAATTTTAGACATTGATTAAAATCAGTTGATTTACTGAACAAATCTTGTCAAGCCTTTAAATGTTTTCTGTTATCTTTCATTGTTGGACAGGAACTGAAATGGTGTCTTTAATGCAGGGCGTGCTTCTGCTTCCCATTACACTCATTCTGTTTGTTGTGCTGAAAAGATGAAATTGAATGTACATTTTGTTCTCTGTAATAAAAGAAATATGTTTGTCACCAGGCTGCGAGAAGCGGACCGCTGCACGGCCTGCAAGCCTGACTACGAGGACGTTTGCACTATTTTCCTTTTGCAAACGTAACTCAACACAGCTGATCAGCTCAGTTCACAACAAAACCACTATTATATTTGGAAGTGGGATGCAAAAGGGGAAATTGGTTTTGGGGTCCAGAGATGAGGGGTGAAAGGTGGTGACACAGGAAGTATAGGGCGAATGTTTCTTACATTGTTTTCTTACTTGTCGAGGTTAGCAGAACGTCCAGTTTGGGAGCTTTAAATTATATATCTCTGTTCTTTTTCTAATGCCCTGGTTCTCTGACTCTTGTGATTTGTAGAGCACCGGATCAGAACAAAACATTATCTCAAGGCACTTTCCAGGCAGAACATTGGAAGACCTGCACTTACAAAACCCGACTTGTCCCATATGAGCAAATATTTTGTCGATGGAGTCAAGGATAAACTTCCTCTTAACAGGCAGAAACCTTGAGCAGAACCCAAGAGAGAGAGCGAGAGACAGAGAGACAATGACACGGAGCAAGAGAGAGAGGTACAGAAAGACAAGACAGGGCGTTACCTCTTCCTAGGGAGGTTGTTTTTGATGGCATTTGTTTGTTTTTTAGCAGAATTACGGAAAAACTTCAGAATGGAACTTGATAAAATAATAATAATCTGAAGGAGGATACCCGTCTGGATCACCCCAAAAAAGATTTTCCCATTTACTTCTAATGGAGGGTCTAAAAAGAAATCATATTTTGTAAACTAGTAAAACACGTGAAGAGCGTAAACCTCCCGTCAGGAACAGAGCTCGACACCCGTCATCAGCTCATCCACATCACCTGTGCTGCTCTGGACACCTGTGGCTCATCTCCTCATCAGCTCCCCTGCTTTTATAGTCTGCTCAGTCCTCTGCTCTCCGCCAGACGGTCAGTGACTTGTTCCTACTCTCCAGCACTGATCCTGATCCTGATCCCAATCCTTGTGTATTTGCCCTGCTTGTTTTGGGGATTTCTGTCTGTCTTAACAGATTTTTGAATCCACAAATGGGGTATTCAATGTTAAAATTGTAGAAAAAAAAATCCTCACCTCATTCTGGATCTGATCAAGAAGACATTTTTCAAGATAGTGCATACCGGGCCCCTTTATGACTGTGATTTTTGGCGAGTGAATTGAATTGACAAAATACACATAACCTTTTGACGATGATCCAGACCACCATGTGGATGGTGCAAATCCAATTACGAGGGGAAGGAGCTGCTTGGCAGAGGTCGGCGCTCTACGAGTGCTTTTTTCTAGTCTAATCTATAGAGTGGTTCATAATATGTGGAGGACACTGCTGATAAAGCGACTGATTTGAGACCTGCTATACAGAAAGTCCGGAAACCATATGCTCATGATAGAACAGTCACAGGTCCAGGTTCTACAGCAGACGTGCGGACTGAACCAGATGGAGGAACAGAAGGAGAGAACTACGGGGAAGAAGAAGTTGACATGCATTTACGGAATTAGAATAAACAGCTAGAGAGGAGTATGGAGAGGAACGAGCTCAGTATCTCACGAGAAGTTCTCTGTCAGTCTAGGACTATGAGAGCGTCGCTATTGTATGGATTAATTATAAGCTTCATTAATGCAGCCTATATACATATTAACACATACCGTAGGTACAAATGTCCATGGAGGATTTTAGGCCTGCTGTATATCACACACACACACGCTCGCTTTGTGAGACGTAGAGCAGTCAGTTTCCTATGGAGCCCCGCCAGGCAAGGGAGTCATGAGGTCTCGTGCAGATTAATGGGGAGGCACAAACCAAACATGTTTCTCATTGACTTTGTGGACGAACACTTCTGCCAGTTACTCGGCAACACAGGGGCTGGAATATCTTGTTACAAATAGAGTAATTACAGCGCTATTACAGATGTACAAATGCAACTTTTTCCACCTTTTATTGTGTAATGCTGAGGTTAAGTTTTTGTATTTAAATGGACCAAAGTCCAACAGTTACATTTCCTGTAACTGTTCTTCCCTCAGTAAGAGTCAATAGTTAAGATTGTTGCTTTTTGAAATTGTGGCAACACATTTCCTGGGCACGCTCCAGTCATCTATCTTCAGCAGTCGCCTGAACAACCAATTGTTATTCACCAGGCCTCGTTTAAAGGCCAGACCCTGGCCGGCTGTTTCCGTTAAAACCCTAAATGTGGCATCTATGGTCCAATTATAGCCCGTTTAGTTGAATGTACATGCTCCGGAGCTTAAATGTAAGACCATGTCGAATGGGCTGGAGAAGGCCCTTTACACCAACTACGGCCGCAGCTGGAGAATATTAAGCATCGCGCAATAGCTTTTATAACTAAAGCATACTGTAGCTCATAAAGTGGTACAAACTTCTGAATGCCGCTTGTAGACACCTGTTTAAAAGTATTCCAAGGACATACCTGGTTTTCATTGGTGTTGTTACATTCCGCAGCGTTATAGTATATGAAACACGTGTTTCCTTTTTTTAAACCTAAAACTGCGTGCAATGGATTTTAATGATCCATAAACGCACAATGTGTACCTGTGTTTGGCCTGTTGGTATTTTCAGTATGGCAGGTAAAGAAGGTACAGCGTTCTTTGATGAAAGCCTTTTACATTCAGGGTCTTTTTTTTTCCATCTTCTTGTGCCTTTTGGAACTCATTGACTTTCTTAAAGCTCTGTGTTCATCAGTCTTTACCTGACTTTATAAATCTCTGGATCGTTGTGGATAAAATGCTACATAGCTGCTGTCACCAGTTTGATCCACAGTAACTATGAGAACATATAGTATGGCCAGACATGCAGGAAGATAATAAACTTAGAACCCCCCCCCCCCCCCACTTAATTCAGTCTTCATTATTGAGCTTGTGCATGAGAGAGCACCCTGCTGACAGCGTCTCCATTACCTGTTTGCACGGAGGCAGCTGCACGCGAGGCCGTCAAGGACGTGACGTCCCTCATCAATCTGGTCGGTTTGCACTTCTGGGATGAGCATTAGAGAAAGCTGGTGTTAGCATTACCTGGAGGGTAATCTGACTAGAATTACAGCCCAGATTCTTTTTTTTTAGAGCCCATATGCATGCGGGCCGAACACACACACACACACTGCACATACTGGCTGCTTTGAACACCACAAAGACATCCTTGCTTTATTCTATGCTATCATATTTCTTGAAGCGCATCCAGCATATAGTAGTAGGCAAAGCACTGGGGCCTATAAATTGATGGGAATGGAGAAGGTGAAAGAATAAATGACAGAGAAGAAACCGAAACCTCACTGTTGGCGGCGTTAGGTTGCTGCCACAAAAAAAGACTTTGTAAGATTAAGAAAACAAGATGTTTTCTTTTTGGATAAGGATTATTCTATGCGACCGAGATCGTAGTCTTCCTCTCACTTGAACTGACGTTTGGATAATATTGTGTTATGCATATGCTTTAGACTTTAGAGCAGAAAAATGAAATATGTTGTCAATGAAAGTTTTCAGACAGATTCATTATCAAAGTTCACGACGACTGGGACGTATTTGCAGCAGCGGTCCAAGTTAAGTCCCAGCCAGAAGCCATTTTCTGTGGTCGTCCCCTCGTTTCACCGTCGCTGTCTACACTTTAACAAAAAATTGGCAGCCTTTAATTCATTAAAATGCATTCAAAATTCTGCTTCAGATTAACAGTACGTAAAATAAACTATCAGCATAATATCTGGGAGAACAATAAGGGCTGGGCCACGAGTGCCAATTACAGCATGACAGTAAATGCTAATAAAAGTAGCGCAAGTGGAGAAAAGTCATAAAGTCTAATTCACCAATGAATTGGTTGGTAATAAAAAACAATCTCCCTCGTGACTGCAGCACAAAGCGGCTGGTGAAGCCAGACCAGATGAGGCTGGAGAAACGAAAGGCAAGGAGCTCAGACTGAGAAGATCCAGCATTGAACTGCATGGGGTTGTGCATTAGCGGGGGGGCATGCTGTGGTAGCCGACCAATAAAACGATGAAATATGATCCAGGAAGTTCCGTTTGAGTGTCGACAGATTTATGCGCCGTGAGCCTTATCAGATGCCAAAGCGCTGCACAATGCTTAACTGCTACACCCTGGACTCAGGATGTGTGTGTTTTCTTTTTTTTTTTTTTTTACAAATTTGGGAAGTTATTGTAACACAACACTATTCAATCTTTGATCACAAAAACTCAAATGCAGTCGGTGCGCCAGAACTTTTTTTTGGCTCGTGTGAATTTGGTTTGCCACCGCAGCACCTTATCAGGGTTGTGTTTGTTCCAGTCGAAGGTGACTGGAACAAATGCTTATCTTTTCCTTTCATGCCCCCCCCCCCCCCCCCCCCCCCCCCGAGGTTCGCTCTCCTCAGCGTCTCCACAGACTGACATTAAAAGAATGAAAGTACTGTCTTCCTTTTGCTGCACGGTGCCCGTGTGTATCTTAAAATGGTCACGTCATCTGAGCGAGGTTATCTTGTTTGGCTTCTGAATTCAGCTTTTCATACACAGACTTGCATAATGTGTTTTTAATCTGTGCATGAATGCACTCAGTTCAGCCTTTCTGGCACCAGCGCTCATTTTCTCTATCTCCAACCCATCAGTCCTTCATTTCAAACTTGGCTCTTCTCTTCCCAGAGTGATAAATTTTCCCTAATGTTGTATCCTGATTTAAAGAGTGTGCAAATTATAATCTCACCCTGTCTCAGTCCTTCTCCCTTTCTCACAGTCTCTATTTCCCCTTCCCTTTCACTCCACACGCACACACACACACACCATCCTCTCTTATTGGAATACTGTCACGGAAACACACACTCTGCTGTAATATAATGCCGTAGTTTGATCCAGACCTCCCATTCATTTGTTTAGCCATAAAGGTCTATGAAGTTGATATGTGTTTACATATTTGTTCACCCCTTCACTCGTTTCCAGTAACCATGACTGCTGGCTTGACTTGCATGTATATATATATATATATATATATATATATTGATGCATGTGTGTGTGTGTGTGTGCTCTTCCCATTTCTGAATTACACAACTCTTTCCACCGTGGGTCCTGAGAACTGGTCTGATGTGACCTGATGATTTTATTGCTGTACTGCAGCACTAGTCATTTTGAGGACTCTCTCTCTCTCTCATTTTTTCTTCTCCACATCTGTTTAACTGCTCAGGGAATAGCAGTAGACAGTTTTCCAAACCTCTGTGCATTTACGTGTCATGCAATTCATCATTGGTAAGTTTTGAAAGAACACAAGTTCTGAGAAAGTCAGACTGCAACCCAGAATCGGACCCTGAACCACACGAATCAGCGTATGGCTTTGCTCATCCGGTACCGTCACAGCTCGGGATATGTTTGCTGGAGGTTCTGGCTGAGGTGGCACAATGTCCTTCTCTAGGACTTTGAACCATCCGTGGGCATCGTCCTGCTTTCAAATAAATAAAAAAAGTCCATACTCTGCACATCCTGAATTTATTTTGCACCTTTTATTTCCAAATTGCTGCCCGCAGTGGTAGAAGAGAGAAAAGAGGAGGTTACCTGCTGAGTTTCAAGTTGCATGAGATCAGGAACCTACAACCTCATTAACTTGGATGGAACCGAGCTCGAATTAGTTGCATTTACTGACCTGAAGAGGTAAAGAATGACAGGAATACAGAGCAGTTGGTGTTTGAGCCGCTTGTAAAGAACTTTGCTGGGTTGTGTTCTCAGATATTTTCTTCACGGACGAATGGTGGATTTACCATAAATGTAAGTGGCATGAAGGTCAAAAGTCAGTCATGCATGGGATGTGGCTGATTCATCCCAGTAATGTGCGTCTGTTAGTACAGGGAGGTCTGCAAAGCCATCCCTGTTTTTAGACCTCATCGTGCCCTCTGGTATTTGTGCTCCCATCATGGCTCACGTCTGATTGATTATGACAGAAGACAATGCCAGGCACATAGGGAGGGGGGGAATTCTCTCCAGCTACTTGTCGACCCGTATTAGCACAACCCAGCCTAGACCCAAACCCGTGCAGCAGAAAATGACTTTAAAATGTACGCTAGCAGGCAGAATAAAAGTCTACTTAAAAGTGTTTAGGATGCGAAAATAATAGCAAGCTGGATGAATTTAAATGATGAAAGATTTGGTGGAGAATCCGTAACAAGCCAGTAATAAGAACAACATCTGTGGTGGAGGCACAACCAGGCCGCTTTTACTTTTAGGAATAAGAGTTAATGTGTCTGACATAAGCAGAGAAAACTAGGAATAAACAGAAAAACCATTTGTTTTTCACTTTCAAAGCAGGCCACCATGTTTGTAGTCTGTGTTCGTAATTTTTTAAATAAAGGCGAATGGGTTTAACTTTTAATAACCCGTCCATTTAGTTTCAAATGCTGTTTATAAGGCAATAAATCATCAATGTAGTTTGCAAATGCTCTGCAGCAACGATCCTCAACGAGCACAAGTATCTCGAGGCTGTCACAGGTGTGTGAAATACGTTCCTCAGGTGTTCATACAAACAATTTTATAAGACAGTATAAGAGAATAAAGAAATGTCTTCGCATTAATGTGTGCTGAAAATAAGAGTACTGGTAATTGCTTTTGTCTGGGAAAACTGTTAAGCAGCATTCCTTGAGAAAGGAAAGCTGAATTTATTGCCCTGGTAGAAGAAACAGCCTCTGCATAAGGCCTGCAGGAAACAGGTGAGAGTCTAGTAAGAAATATTACGTTCATATGGAAGCAAAAGCATTATGAAAAAACAGTCATTTAAATGGTATTTCAACATGACAGAAAAAAGGCCAGCGGGCAAATGAATCATTTCCTAATTTCAAGTCAAATGTTTTCACAGATTTATTACATTGCTCGGGTGATTGGTAAGATTTAAAAAGGCTTCGGAAATGTTTTCCAATTTGTTGTTGTATTTTTTTAATAATAATCAAAATCAACAAGTCAATCGAAAAATATTACCACCATAAAAAAAACAAAAAAAAGGGTAAAATAAATGCCATCTGAATGCAGGACCACTCTGAATGGGCGAATGTCAAACAGGACAGGGATTGAGAATCCAACTGTACACCCGGCCACTATGACTCTTCCCCCGTTTCACTTCCTTTTCTTGTTCCATTTAGCCTTCACGTGGTAAAAGAGCACCAAAAGAAATCGAGAAGGAGCAGAGGGAATGAAAGAGGGCTGTGTTTCGGGAGCACAAGCGGCCGACATGTGATTTCCTTTTCAGCTGACAGGGGGGGGTCAATGGGAACAAGTGAGCTGAGCTGATAGCGGAGTCGGATCAAAGCGAGAGACGGCTGCATTTTGTCCTGTCATCGCTTGAGACAAGTGATCTGATCTAACTGGCTGGGGAAAGAGTCACCCATACACTGAGATATAATGCTGGATCACATGTAAGTACAAAAGGGCACTCAGCATTTTATATGGACACGGACACATTCTGTCGAAGTCATAGGAAAACGTAACAGTATCCATAGTGAAACATTAAAGTGTTTCCACCGTGGATAATGGAGATAGACATAGATCAGATCCCAGTTAGTGAAATAATCAAATCACCACATCACAAGCGGCATAACAGAAAAAAAAACTCATAAAATCCTGTTGCGTAACAAAATGTTCTTTTCCAGTATATTCTGTGATGTCCCAGAAATAATTCAAACCTGCACAGGCCGAGGGATTTCAATGGCAGTGTGCTCATGGCGAGTTTCATCACAGTTCTTGCCTTCCTTTCAGGTCCCTTCTTCTGCTCCGTCCTCCTCCTTCTTTTTCGATTCATTCTAATAATGCACTACAAAAAAAAAAGGAAAAAAAAAAAGGCCATTGCTGCTGGCTGGCCAAAAAAAAGGAAAATCTTGGCTCAACATCTTTGTTCATTCACTTTCCATTGCGAATTCAACAGGCATTCTTTTCACCATGCGTCTCTCTGACCACAGCTATGGCTTCGGATGTAGCAGCAGAACTGTGTCCCCTCTCCTTTTATGTTTGAAGACAATGTCCTCTGCTGAAAGGGAAGGTAAAATATCCAGCCTGAAGGAACGACAGTCTGGAGCTGGCAGTTTTAACATGTCATCACAGGACTGGGTAGAGAAATTTTTGAAGCAAGTTTGAAGCAAATAGATCACAAATTAAATATGTTTCATTTATTGTCCATGAAGCAGCTCGTTGTTGTTGTTGTTTTTTTATTATTATTATTTAGCACAGATAAATTTGTAAAGTTCACATAGTAAAATAGCTTGGAGTGTGTCCACTTTAACAAATCTAGAGAGGAATATAATTTGTACTTCAACTACTGGTCACTCCAAGCCGATTAACAAAGGAGAAGAAAAATAAGAATAATCTACCTATTTAAAAAAATAAAAATGTGCATCCTTAAAAAAAAGTCTGACCTCCAGAGTGGCGTTCAGATTCAAGCCATGAGGCCACAGGGTCTGTTAAAGTATTTGTCACAGCTACGAGTCCAAGAGTCAACAAGCATTGGTTTTGTCAGTACCATCTAAGATCCTGCCGCATTACCTCCACTTTCCCGTCTTCTCAGCTACACTTGCAGGACTTGACGATCATGTTGGAGAGCTGCTCGACTTTGGGAGTTCGTCCAGAGTAGTAAAGTATAGTCAGGGGTTCCAGTTCTTGAGGGACGCAGCAAGGGGAGGCCGACGCCTCCGGATTCAGAGTGTTGTACAGGCTCAGTAGCTTTTGGAGACACACAGGAGACAGAAAATGTCATCTTCAAACAGAACTAACTGATTACTCTGTGCAATAGAACGTAATCCGATCCAGATTAAATTCGGTGGTGAGATAGAGAGCCCCACCCTGCCTCACTGTGTCAAATTCCATAAACATCGGTCAATAATCAACTGAGATATTGAGGAACACATTTTTAAGCTCCATTGACTGCAATACAGAAAATGTCAAACTGATCCACAATCCAACATCTCTTCTGGATCACCACCAAAATTTAATCATCTGTTCCTGGTATTATTCCCAACATTTTCTGCAAATTTCATCAAGCTCTGTCCAGACGTTTTTGTGCTGTATCCAACTTACATGCATCCAGAGTGCTGGTGTGGACAAACTGACCCCAACGGCATCGGTACTACTCACACTAAATCTTTTGTTCAGTATTGATCCTATCTTAGTCAATAATCAACATGATAAACAGGTTTGTTAACCATTATATGCCTTTGATCCCCCTTTAAACATGTCAACAATGTCATAGAAATAATATTATAAAGAAAAACCTCATGTTTGTTGAGTGAGCTATATGGTGGTAATTAAGATATTTTTAAAAGATGCCTATTATGAGTACAGTCACCTTGTACATCATGGTAATTCTGTCTATCAGCTGCTTTTGATAATGAAAGATTGTCTTGATATTGGTGATCTTTATGTTTGTCTTCTTTCAAAACCATCATCAATCAAAGAATCATCCATTCTTTTTATTTCTTTGGATGAAAGACACTATAATCTGCTTGGCTTTTTGGGGGGGACTAGAACACATTTTCTTTCCTTGTCAATTTCCAATTTCTTATGAACTCCCTTTCATCCGCGTTGCAGTCTTCTTACCGAACTGTGTGTCGTATCTGAGCTCCTCAGGTAAGGGCAGGGCCCAGAGCAGTAGTTAGCATCGTAGCCACTGGGCTCATGGATCCACTTCCAGTCCAAGTCACGGCGGAAATCAATATGGAGCCGGCGAACACAGCAGCTCTCCTCCATGTTTCTGATGATCACAAATGATGTGATCACTCCCCAATTACTTAATACTTGACTGATCTTATTAAGTAGACACAGTAAGCCGCAGCTTATATACGTGATATTACAAAATGATATTATTTAATGTATAAGTATTAAGTATGCATGGTTTAAGTGTCTCTTACGAAAAACAGTAGTTAGTATCCAGCGCTCTCTTGTGTCTCCGTGAAGACCGAGTGTCCAGGCGATGAGGCGGGATCATCATGAGGATGAGGTGAGGCAGGTACTGTTCTTTCTTCTTATTCAGGTGATCCGGATCCAAACGTTTATGCTCCTCATCCGCATCTATGCCTAAATTATAGACATGATCAAGATGCAGTTACACTCCATCAATTTTCTTGTAGACGCGATCATTTATGAATAGTTAATGGAAGAAGCTAATAATACAGTAACAAATATCTTTATGTCCACCTTTAAACTTGACTTCCAGAACCTCGTTCTCATTGTCAATGATGTCACCATTTGGACTGAAGGTGTGGCACGGACAGTGGACACTGACCTCCAGACCTAAATTACTTCCTGGAAAACAATTATGAGGAACGAGATTGTCAACAGTCTCAACTCTTACAAGAGAAAGTAAAAGAAAAGCAGCAATGTATTAGGCTGCTCCACACATGTCCTCAGTCTCACCTCTGTTCATCAGCCATTCTCGCACTGTCTCAGTCACATCGAAGGAGACCCACTCTTGAGTACCTTTGGTCAGGACATTCTTGGCTCCAATGTAGCGTTGTTTCCTAATGTGTTCATTTGGTCTCACAATCTGCAGAGCAATAATAAGTCACTTCATCTGAGAGGATTTATCTCAACAGTAAAACAAAGTGAAAGAGCAAACACTCCTTCTGACCTTCCCTGTACTTCTCCATCGCTAGCCTCAACGCTAACACTCTTCATCAGCATAAAGCCATGCTGCTGCTCACAAATACTTACTTCTGTCCTTAGTCTAGTCTCAACTACTTTTTCCCATAACTTCATCGTATGACTCATCAGCTTTATCCTCTTATCGTTTCCACAACTCTGTATGTCAATGAAATAGGATTATTTCATTGACATTATTTGTATTTGAGAATGACAATGAAAGGATTTTCTTTGGCACAATGAGATTTGGTTTAATCATGACCTAGATTTTGCTAACTTCTCTCAGAGATCTGGTAAAATTGACCCCATCTTTGAAAGTCTTGCATCCTTTTCATAATTTAGTCAGAGCATATTAGCTTTTTTTTTTTATTATTAACTTGGCAAATTGTGAAAAAAGAAAGGCCTCAGTTTTTATTCTATCACAAAATTCTGAAGAAAGTAAAAAAAGAGATCCAGAATCTGCAACTGGAGCTGGATTTTCATCAACATGTAATCAGTTCTTCTTTTGTCAAACATCCACCCACACAAAATGTAATCAAAATCTGTCAACAACTTATTGAAGTATCTTAAAAACATCCAAATAGACACAGAATCAAAAAATGATCTTGAGGCAATGAATGACCTTTTACTATCCCTTGGGTTAATGAGGGCTTGAGAAAAATGGCATTAAAAGAAAAGACTTTGAACCTCACGGTTGCTTGCATTAATGATTTTTGCCACCGATTTGGGTAGAAGGACAAGGAAACGGTACCTTTACGCACCTGGTAGAGCTCGATCCGCTGCTCGTTCCTCTTGGCGCTGGAGTTTGGCATCCTCAGAGCTCGAAACTCTGCTCTAAAAAGGTTGGTGGAGTTCCTTTCCATGGCAGACACGTTGAAACGGAAAACCTTGGAGGTGATGCCTTTTTGGCAGTAGAGCAGATCATCTGGAACAGAGAGAATCAAATAAAAAGTTTTGTAAAATAATGCCCTCAATGATTCTTATTAGAAACACAGACCTCAACGGCTCCTTCGCCTCTGGACAGACGTCATTATCGCAGATGCCTAATTGTTGAAGGCAAATTAAAAGCCCTTTTTTATTATACTTCATAAATCCTAGAAGTGAAGACGAGAATGTAGATGTTGCTTTGATTTGTTAGATATATATATCTAACGCTCACATTTGCTGTCCGTGCACAATTAAAGATTGTTTTCATTACTGAGTTATTATCCTTTTCTCCATTCATCAACAAGTATTTTTATTTTAATGAATTTCCTGATTTGGAAAGTTATTCTGTCAAACAGACACAATAATGTCACTTAAATAAGAGAATAAAAAAGCAGAAAAAGCATTGTTATCATGTAGATTAAACATGCCAAGTGTAGTTGTGTTTGTTTAAAACGTCATTATCTGATTATCAAAGTAACAACAGACTATTCTCCTTGGCTGGTTTCATCTCCATTTTAATAACAAACTCTTTTTGCCTTTACTTAGTGTCAGTCCACTAAACAAGTTGAACTGGATACACCTCAGAATTTTATCGGCGCTTCCTCTGCCCAAGATCCGCCCCTCAGAAATCAGAAAATCAGAATCAAAATTCTAGTTGACAACTTTCAAATATTTCTTGCTGACAACAAATAACAAACAGACAGAAAGACAAACGCTGCGATCACACAGGAAGATTTGATAGAAACTGAACAGCAACGTTCTGTTTTAAATCTTGCAAAAATGCCTTGAACTTTGTTTTTAACCCTCTCTGGCTTTCCTTGAGTTGAGTGACTTGGTGAGGGAGGGGTAGATTCTGTCCTATGATTGGCTCACCTGACTCGGCCACCCTATAGAAATACGTCTATAGGTGGTTTTGGGAATATTAAGACAATAATAACTTATGGGTGAAATGAATGCACTTCTATTCTAGCCTTCGTTCACTGTGTGTTGTTATTCCTTGATTTTATGGAACCTCCTGCCCAGATATAAAGATGCGGCTGTTCCTGCGTGACTCCGAGGATTCCTGTGTGTTGAATACAGGAGAAAAACAAACTCTGTTCGCTTTATACTCTGCAGTATTTTTTCCTTTAGTGGCGAGCTGGCCGACACACCGAGCTGAACCCAATGACGAACACAAACTAGCTTAAGGCTATTCCTCTTAGCTCCTCAACATGTTTAAATATTTCACTATTTTACTATGGAAATAAGGGCATGGATTTAACTCTATTATTTTTTATATTCTGAGCCCATTCATACCTAAAATAAGTTCCTTCCTGCCTCTTTAGTGGCTGGCATTATGCTTATCAGTCATCAGTGATTGATAAGCATGGTTTCCCCGCCTTATCAAAATTCTTCGTGTTTCTCCAACACATTTTGTCTATATTTGGTGGAAATGAAAATGGCGTAATTGAAACAGCAATATTATCAAGCTAAGTATGACTTCAGCTTGCTGGTATCTGCGTATCAAAAACCCACTATCCTGTCCCACTGACAACATTTTGGATGCAAACCATTTCTAAGCATGATGACTTGACTCCACGATCCAACCTCAGTCTTTGACATATGCCAGATTCAGTATGCGTGCCATGCTATAAAAGGAAATCTTTCGGATGTTTGCAGCTCGGTCTCTCAATCCGGTCATTTGCCAACAGCTTTCTGCTTCGTTTGCACCCATCGTGGATTTGTGTTGGTTGACACTGCTGCCCCTGATCCAAAAGCATTAAATTAAAAGAGTTGGAAGCGAGTAATGCCCCTGGCTCAGACTTTAACACTTGCCTCTGCAAAGATGGCTCCATAATATGGGCTTCGCTCAGCCTACTGCAGAAGATCCTGAATCCCGAGTTAGCAGAAAACATAAATATTGTTCTAATGTCTACACATATAGCTTAGATCTTAAAAAAAGAAAAAGAAATCAGGGCTGCAGTGACTCCAAGGAGGATGCTGAAGAAGCACACAGGCAATAAAACAACCTGAGCAGCATGAGCCATCCCAGAAAGAGCCCCAAATGAGAGTACGCTTAAGTTTGAGTTGAAATGGCTGCAATTATGATGGGAGGAAGAAGAAGAAACAACAACTGTCTGTTGTCTGTTTACCACCCAATCCATGTGACGTCAATAAGTTCCTGGTCTTGAGAGTATCAGCATTCACACGCAACACAATCATCCGCTTGGATTTAAGAATGAACTGATTACGAGTTAGTTATAATCGTATCCTATTCATGCACATATACTAAGCCAGTTTGAACATATACAGATGCAAACTCTAAGAATACATAATAAATAGTGGACAGAGTGGATGTAGCTTCACACATTAGTGCAGGGACATGTTTTCAAGCCAATAGTGTGTCTTTACAGCCACTGGCCTTCTTCCATTTGTCCGTCCGTCCGTCCGTCCATGTTCAGGTTGGAGTGGCAGCTGTCTAAGTATTCCAAAGGTTTCTTTCCCCAGCGACACTTTCCAGGTCCTTCTGGGGGATCCTGAGACATTCACAGGCCAGATGGGATATGCAACCCCTGGGTCTAGGCCCGGGTTTCCTCCCTGTTGGACTCGCCCGGATATTCTCCAAAGGGACCTGCCCTAGAGACATCCTAATCAGTTGACCGAATCAGTCAACGTGGATTTACCCCCCATATAGATCAACATGTACTGAATAATAACATATCCAATGAATCAGACACCTACTCAACTTTTTTTACATTTAGCTTGAGCTTGATAAAGTAATGAAAGGACTTCTAACAGGTTGTCTTGTTTATAAATCAACACAAATTCAAAGAAAAACTAACTTTTGAGCTTCCTAGCAGAAACTAGAAGCATGATAAAGATACAGAACATTTCGAAAGTGAACTCATTTCTTTCTTAAGGTTCAGGTTTTCTTCAAGGCAAAAACAAACATAGAGATGGTGATACCTTCAATAAAAAAATTAAATCAATGCTACTATTAGCATTCAGACTGACAAAGTTATATCTGAGAGTCAGTGTGTCAGTTCAGGACTTGCTGTTTGACGGCCTCTTCAGATCTGACTGTAAGATTAGCCTGAAAGAAACAGTGGTCGTCACTCATTTGTTAGAAAAACATACACACGTGCTCTTTTGTGGCTCTGAATCCTCCACACGAACTCGAGGCACTTTACTGCCGTGGAGTTTTTTTTTGTCAAGACCGTTTTGGCGAGATTCAAAACAGAACATTTCTGAGGGAAAATAAGTCTTTTGAGGAACACCTGTTGATTTCAAAGGAACTGTGATGCAATGGTCTTGGCTTTGCTTTAGACCGTGAGGCCCTCTTCACACGCACAGCATTTAACCTTTTCTACTTTCTCAGCGATCTGGTCTCAAATGAACCACATGCACTACGAACCCCCCCCCCCCCCCCCCCCCCCCTCCTCCTCCTCAAGTGCTGACACACGAACCGCTTAGCACAGGTTTTCCACTGCTAGGGATTTAATTATATAGAGGGAAATAGAGATTTAATACAGATAACTTGGAGAGTAAAAAACTCCCAAGTGTGAGCCAAATAGTTCTTTATTGACAAGTCCTAATAAATATTTTGCAAACAGAATAAAGCACGTTATTAAAACAAGAAGGGGAATGTCACCTTCTGGCTATTGCATGACGCCACAGTGGAATCATTCAGGGTTTAAGGGGATGGATGCCAGTTCAGTTTCACACTCAATTTAGCAACGTTAAAGCTGAAGCAGCGTGACCTCATGGCTCACGGGCCACACGTAAGGGCGATTCATAAGCCGAGACGGGCAGCGGGGTTCACCTTGAGTTCCATCTCAGTGTGGAAGTGGGTGGCAGTGTTGTGTCAGTGTGTGCCAGAGCTCGATGGGACCCTCCTGTAGAGACAGACTCCAGGACAGAGGGGTTTTCTATCCACCACGCAAATTGGGAGGTCCTTCCGTCATTTAACTTTTCCTGTGCACCTCTGCTAACTTTTCCTACTGCTTCTCATAAAGGCATCCCCAACAGCCCGGGCAGATGTCCCTTTCATTTGGGCCTGACTGGAAAGGAAGTGAGAACATCTGGTGGGAGGGGGGGGGGCAAAACAAAACGAGACGAGGACGAGCGGAGTCGGGAGTAGAGAGGTTGGTTTTCTTGCCGCACTGATGCAAGGTTAAAGCAGGTTGGTGAGCATGCACGGCAACAACGTGCACAGCTCACCTATCAGTTTCTATCAAACCTGAAGGAGCTCTCAGGTGTCTGCCTCAGAAAGAGGATTAGGAATCACCAGCAGCGTGGAAGTCGGTCATGGTCCGACAGGTAACTTAAACACGTGTGATGTGAAAGCTTGAAGCCTCCAGCGCTGCGACACAAAGGAAGGATTTCACAGCACAAATCTTCTGTTCTGCAGTAAAACCTTTCAAAGAGAGTTTCCCCCCCCCCCCCCCCCCCCACCCATAGGTACGAGTATCTGTCTTCCTGAATCCATCACACCGACTTGAGGACCTTCCTTTCCTGGTGCTCTCAGTGTAATAAACATTTTTATGAAATTGAAAACAGACCATTGCAGAGGGGGAAATTGAACTTTGAGAGAACACCTGTTGATTTCGAAGGGACTGCCCTCTGACAGGGCTGTGT